>NC_142939.1:21862259-21964759 GCF_046866305.1 Octopus bimaculoides | reverse complement strand
AATTGGCTCTTTAATTTTTCACTGGTACTTTATGTTATCGAGCCTTGAAGAATGAAAAACAGAGTTAGCATCGCCGGGATTTGAACGAACTCTGAATTTCAAGAGCCGGAACAAATACCATATGATATAATCTTTCACAATGCAAAACAGGGATAATTTGTAATTTCTGATATAAACACATTGATAAAATTCATAAGCTATTGGAAACCGCATCGAAAACAGCAAACAACAATATTATCATATTCTAGTAACTGGTTCATGCCTTAGTAAGGAATTTTTGTAGTGGAAAAATTTACATGTTACACTGAGTTAGTCAGGTAACATAAAATTGGTAAAATGTGAGGTTGTAGCTTTCATGCGATTTTAAATGAAATTAGAAATATAAAGGAAGTGAAATAGTTGCTGAAATATTATCGTTGATAAAAAGTCAACGAGTAGATTCGTTAAGGTTCACTAAAACACTCGTCAAGGCTCATTACATAACTGAATTCTATTCTCAACGAGGTCAGCTTCGTTAATTATCTTTCTGGGGGTCAATGAAATAACGAGTCGATGTAATACTCCTATAAAGCATTCTGGATGTGACCAGAATCATAATAGAAGATAAACGTGTTACTTACCGCCATGATGGTTGTCATGTAGACGAGTGTAAATAAACAACTCTCCCAAACAAAGGTAGAAACATCACATGCAGTGGTGTAAACGCTGCGATAGGTTAACATAATTTAGCGCAGTGTTTCTCAAATTATCTGATGTGGCGTACCGGCAGTGTTTTTTTTTTTTGTTTGTTTGGTTTTTTTTTTTTTCAATCTGCCACGGACCGGTAATATTTATTAATTTATACCGGAAACAATATATATAATGAATATAATAAAAGTTGACAATGATTTTAATCTTATATTTATTTTGTAAACGAGTGGCTGTGTGTTAAGTAGCTTGCTTACCAACCACATGGTTCCGGGTTCAGTCCCACTGCGTGCTACCTTGGGCAAGTGTCTTCTACTATAGCCTCGAGCCGACCAAAGCCTTGTGAGTGGATTTGGTAGACGGAAACTGAAAGAAGCCTGTCGTATATATATATGTATATATGTATGCGTGCGTATATGTTGTGTATCTGTGTTTGTCCCCCCCCCCCCCCCAACATCGCTTGACAACTAATGCTGGTGTGTTTAGGCCCCCGTAACTTAGCGGTTCGGCAAAAGAGACCGATCGAATAAGTACTAGGCTTACAAAGAATAAGTCCTGGGGTTGATTTGATTCGACTAAAGGCGGTGCTCCAGCATGGCCGCAGTCAAATGACTGAAAAGAGTAAAAGAGTAAAATAATAGAGAAGTACATAAGAATTTCATAAGCATTTTATAACGTTTCTTTCATTACTGGAAACTCGCCGCGTACCAGCAGCTGATGGCTCGCGGACCGGCACCGGTCTGCGGAGCACCATTTGCGTAGCACTGATTTGGCGGAAACTTAGTTGCTTCGGTCAGCCCTTATCCTTTAGCATGTAAAGAGTCGGTATTTTTGTTATTGTTATTTAGTCCCAGGTTAGCTCTGATTGAGAAGACCTCTGATCAGTGACATTCCATTCGTAACCACCTCGTCTTTTTCTTATAGTGTAACGATTATTCAGCGTCATATTACATTACTCGATAGACTTCTTTTTAACGAGTGTTTTGGTACTCTTATATAGAGTATTTATACTCTTTAATCGATCCTATACCACTTTTAAAACTATGATTCCACTAAAATATACAACAGAGATTCAGACTCGAAAAAGGGAAAAAAAAAAAAAAAAAAAAAAAGGCAGACGTAGGACTTAGGAAGCACCAGGTTGGAATTTCTCCATTTTGACGGGGATTTTTCAGATTTTCTTTTCACAGTGCCCTTGTAAATGCCCTGGACTATCTCTTTAGCAAAAAAAAAAACATTTGCGAAAAATGTTGTTACCCCTCCCCCCTTCCCTCTCTCTACCAATTTTGGTCGATTTTGTGAGCACTACGCACCATGCCTTTTTGCGGGTCACCACGAACGATGATATTTTTGGGGTCACTACGCACGATGACTTTTTTGGGGGGGAGGGGGCTATGCACGATGATTTTTGGGGGGTCTCTACGCACGATGGTTTTTTTTTTGGGGGGGGGGGCACTACGCACTTAAAAAGTAAAGAAGTTTTTTTGTATTTAGTTTGCAAAATTCTTTATGTGAATTCGTGTGTTGAAGCATATTTCATTGTGTCTGAGGAGGGTCATTCTGTTTTAATGCCTTATTAAATAACACACTCACCTGTTCGATTAAATAAGTAAATGAGTGGAAATCGAACCGGTGAGTGTGTTAATATGGCATAAAAACAGAATGACTCTCCTCAGACACAATAAAATATAGGTGAAGTCTTTTTGGTAAAAAAAAATGTAAACATTTTCAGACGGAAAAGTGTAAAGTTAAGGGCGACTTTAGCTGTTGTTTCTAGCATATCCCATGACCGGTAAGGTTTAGGGTTGATAACAATGATAAATCTTCAAAAAACATTTTTTTTAATAACATAAACAAGTTTATGCCATTAACAGGGAGAAAATACTGAAAGAGTAAATTTAACCTGTTGGTGCTTCCTAAGTCCGACGTCCGCCAAAAGATATTATTAGTTCCTGTAAGTTTCTAAGAACTTGGGTGAATGGCACGAGTGGATGGGCTTGTTGTGAGTATACAAGTGTAGGGCGAAAATTACGGAGGAGAGAGGAACACTTATTACGGTGCTCCTGGTGAGAAGAGTGACTCATCATTACCTTCCTGTTAAATTGTATACCGCGTTTGATTTTTTTTCTTTTAATTATTCGATTCTATGTAAATCTCGACACCGTGTCTATCTTTACGTGGTCCACTGTAGCCGTCGCTTGGTGACTGTTTTTCATCCTATCGAAATTCATAAAATAAAGAACCAGCTTAGCGCTGGTATCCTCTTTAGATACCAGGCCTTATGCCTGTAGTAGAAAGAATTGTTATAAAGCAGAGGAGGAGGCGATCTAGCAGAAGCGTTACTGTGCCGAATAAGACGCTTAGCGGGATTTCTTCCCGGTCTTTACGTTTTGAGTTCAAATGCCGCCGAAGTCAACTTCGCCTTTTCATCTTTTCGGGGTCGATAAAATAAGTACCAGTTAAGCACCGGAATCGATGAGGTAGCAGTTCTGTTAAGGAGCACTCCGTCGGTTACAGCGACGCGGGTCCCATCTGATACGACCAACGGAACAACCTGCTCGTGAAATTAACGTGCAAGTGGCTGAGCACTCCACAGACACGTGTACCCTTCTCGTAGTTCTCAGGGAGATTCAGCGTGACACAGAGTGTGACAAGGCTGGCTCTTTGAAATACAGGTACTACTCATTTTTCCCAGCTGAGTGGACTGGAGCAACGGGAAATAAAGTGTCTTGCTCAAGGTCACAACGCGTCGCTGGGAATTGAACTCACGACTTTACGATCGTGAGACGAATGCCCTAACCGCTAAGCCATGCGCCTTCACAACAGGGGGACTGTTAACACGCCAGGTAAAATGCATAAGTGGTATTTCGCCTGTTGCTACATTCTGAGTTCAAATTCCGCCGAGGTCGACTTTGCCGTTCATCCTTTCGGGGTCGATAAAATAAGTATCAGTTGAGTATTGAGATCAATGTAATCGACTTACCCCCTCCTCCAAATTTCAGGTTTTGTGCTTTTAGTAGAAAGGATTATTATTATTATTAAAAATTTAAGTACCAGTGAAACACTGGCGTCGATATAATTGCCTAGTCCCACCCCATAAATTTGAGGCCTTGTACTTCCAGTAGAAAGGATTATTAAAAATTTAATCAGCAACTACTTAAGGCTGGAGGATTTACGTCTGAAGTACTTATTTTTGTATTAAAGAGATTCTATTTCCATTTGAAGTGTGTAAATACAATTTATTTGCGTTTGTAAATTACATTTTAAATAAATTGAAATTGTAACAATAACATTTTGCATTCAGGCATGCATGCATACAGACAAAAAGATAGCTAGCTCGCAAGATAGAAAGATGAAGTATAGCAACTGTAAATCCTTTAACTCTAATTAATTTGAGATTAAAAAAAAAAAACACATACACACTGAATCTCTGATGTTCAAAATATACAAATCCGAAGACCATTTTTCTGTTTTTAGAAAAGGCAAAAGAAAAAGAAGCAGGTGATTTAAGGGAAATTTGGCTGCTATTTCTAACGTGTTTTGCGAGGCTTTTTCGTTGGTTCATAAGCTGTCGGTAGAACAACAAGGACATCTAATATTTGTTAAACCTCAAGATAGTAGTCCTAATCGTGTTCGCTTTCTATAATCATGAGATTTCCAAGGGATTCCATTAGCCAATGTGTAGTAACGCCGTGTGCATGCGTAGTCTCACGCATGCGTGGAATTAAACAAGCAAGCGTTCCCGCTCAATTCATTCTCTTTCTTGCTGGCCAGCAATAGAGCATGGACGTGTTTAGTTGTCTTTCTACATCTTTCGGACTTACGCTCGACAGCTCGCTCACATCTACATAACAACGTCCTAACAACTATGCTCACACACAGAAGCTGTAACAACAAGACCTAAAGATGTATATATTTACCACCTGAATAAATGTTGTTTAAGTTGATAGTCTGGAGTTCAGCGTTCCGTTATATTTCTTAATTTTATATAGGAAAGTCAGGTATACATCTAATGATGTATAACCAACTTTCCTATAAACGTATGCTCTTTATTTGAAGGCGAAAATGAAGTGATTTGAAGTCAATTTGGCTACTGTTTCTAGCAGGTCTAATAATCACAAACAGGATCGTGTTGCAGTTATTCAGCTCTGGGTCAAAATGTTACTCGCGTAGACCAATCAAGACAGGTATTGGAGCCATTCTCGCTTGACGTACACTTCAGTATTTTTCTTTCTTTTCCTTTCTTCTCTCTTTCTCTCCCCTCCCCCTCTCTCTCTCTTTTTATCTGTTTTTTTTTTGTATTTAAATTTGAATAAAAGCGTCATAAAAAAACAAATTGTGGAATATCTAAGCAGTAAATCTTGAATATTTGGCAAACATTTACAACCACGATTCCATATGAGAGGTTCTCCCATGGTAAATAATGCAGTATTCTATGTTTTATCACAACATCCACTTCAAGTGGGAGATGTACATTACTTTTTTAGTATTAATACTGCTTCTGTCGCTCAAAATATAATTTTTTTAATAAGCCCACAAGCTATGTGGGACGTTTGTTGGTTAAATAGATGACACTGATATTCTATATATATAGATGTTTTCGATCTAGTTTGGATTTTTTGCCATCAAATTTGATGGCAAAGAATCCAAACTAGATCGAAAACATCTATATATTCTATATATAGTTGGTGGAGAAATTGACAAACCCAAGAAAGGGTGAAATCATCACCTGGCAGTTCCGGCGACCGTTGCGGACAGTAATTTCTTTCTTTATTGCCCACAGGGGACAAACAAGGACAGACAAGGGGATTAAGTCGATTACATCGACCCCAGTGATTAACTGGTACTTATTTAATCGACCCCGAAAGGATGAAAGGCAAAGTCGACCTCGGCGGAATTTGAACTCAGAACGTAACAGCAGACGAAATACCGCTTGACATTTCGCCCGGCGTGCTAACGTTTGTGCCAACTCGAGAGTAATTGCCCATCAAAAGTATAAACAGGCGTGCTTTTATGCACCACAAGTCCATATGAGAGGTTGCCTCAGGGTAAATAACGCAGTATTCTCTGTTCTAACAGAACAACATATACAAGAATTGTCGACCAAAGCCTTATCAGCGGATTTGGTAGGTGAAATCTGAAAGAAACCCGTCGTGTATTTGTATGTATGCTTGTATGTATGTTATTGGGTTTGTACTTGGGTTCGTTTCCGTCGTCTGCATACGTTAACAGTTCGGCAAAAAGAAACTGATAGAATAGAATTTAACAAAATTCTTGAGTTTTATGGGATTCCATTCCACAAATTCACAACACACCATATACAAGTATTATTTTCATATTAGCAAACTTACGTCTGTAAGCTACCAGCAAAATATGAAGAATCTATATTAGAAATCTTTTTATGGAAACCTCCAAATTAAAGGGCGAATCTAATTCAATCTTTTTTGAACATATAAAGATAATTGTAAAGATAATTTATGGACATCTTGTATTACGATTAGCTCTCTTTCTCTCTCTCTCTCTCTCTCTCTCTCTAAATTCAGAAAAAAATGAAAAATAAGGATAACTCAGCAAATTTATTGGAAAACAGGCAATCAGATAAAATTTTCGATGCTGGTTTTACATGTGATCTAAAAGGGAGATTACTTTTTTTTTTATTATACTGAGTTAAATAACAAAATCCATAAAAAGTAACATAAAGTAATCTCCCTTTAAATTGTAGATCACATGCTAAAGTTGCACCTTTCTTTTTGTTAAGAACTGATGTGAATTTAGTGCTGGTTTCTTGTGAAAATGCAACTGCCTTCGTCTCGTCGCTGATCACATTGTAAAAATCTTTAGCCAACATCTTATAGGTTTTTAGAAATTGAAAATAAAACTAAAAAGTAACCTAGAGTAATCTCCCTTGTAGATCACACGCCAAAACAGCACCGTTTTCTTTTTAGAAGCATCAAATCATTTCCCACGTGGGCTCCATTGGTTGCAAAGACGTTGACTGATGGAGCTCAATTTTAATAGATACAATATTCGTAGAAGTTGTAAAGATATTTTATGAAAACCCTGTAAAACATAGTGGTTAGGGTTCCTGGGTTGGATTCGTTGCATGAGAACGCATTCTCTAGCATGGCCGTAATCGAATCACTGAAACAAAAGAATAAAAGGATATCTATCTATCTATTTGTCTGTCTATTTCGCTATCCATTCATCTTTCTTTCTTTCTCCCCCTCTCTATCTATCCATCTATCTACCTATCTATCCCGTTATCCATCCATCTCTCTCTCTCTTTCTCTTTCCCCCATCCATCCATCTATCTATCTATCTATCTCTCTATCTATCTATCTACCTACCTACCTACCTATCTATTCCGTTCTCCATTTATCCATCCATTTATATCTCTCTCTCTTTTTTCCTCCTCTTTCTATTTCTATCTACCTATCTCTTTCCATCTATCTATCTATCTATCTATCTATCTGTCTGTCTGTCTGTCTGTCTGTCTGTTTGTCTGTCTATCTGTCTGTCTACCTATCTCTTTATCTACCTATCTATCCTTCTATCCATCCATCTGTCGCCCTTCCTCCCTCCCTCTCCCCTCTCCCTCTCTCTCCCCCTCTCTCTCTCCCTCTCCCCCTCTCTCTCTGTCTATCTATCTACGTACATACATATATGCTTATATGTATACATACCGAGGGGCATACTCGAAAGATAACAGTTTGGCTAAATGTTTTACGGATTTTAATTTGGATCCTTTAAATTTCTTGCAAATTTTCAAAATTGCTCTGGCTTAAACTTACCTTATTTTTGTTTACTTTCAACTACGATGGATGCAGTAAAACATTAAGAATGTTCTTTATGCAAGGGACATCCTGTAATACTCGATACACCGTGTCTGGTTTAAAAAAAAAAAAACCATGGGATCTTTACTCGAATTTAAATCATAGTTGCTCGACCAAGGACTAAGCAACAACAACGACAACAACAATATCCAGTCTTATGATGCCGAGAAACACCGTACGTGGTCACTGACTTGTTAGAAATAGCAGCCAAAAATTCCTCAACTCCCCCTCCTCCCATCGTCTTAAGCAAAGTAAATTACTTTGGATAATATAGAGCAGTAGTTCCGAAAGTGGGCGGTGGAAATATCCAGAGGGGCGTTGAAAAAAAGTGGAGCAATAATTAGGCGGCCAAACGGGGGCAATAGATGTGGACCCCCCCCCCCCCCAGATAATGGACTAATTAAGTTAAGTCTTAGTTGTAAAAATATAGCTGTTTTGAATTTGCTGCATAAAGTGGTCTACGTTCGTGACGGTGAGTGGTGGTGGGGGCGCTAGGAATGCGGCCCGAGTGCCAAAGGGAGCAGGAAACTGAAAACATTTTGTGAACCACAGATAATGAGATTAAAAGACAGAGTAATCATTTCTAATGCTTTTGATCGTACGTCCGCTAAGACAAAGCAGAGTTCAATGTAAACTACAACAAGCGGTCCCATGAAGTCCATTTCATCGAACTGACAATAATTTTGTTTTCCTTTGTTCCCTCCCCCCTTTTTTTGTTTTTGATTTGAGTGGGTGGTTGATTCTTAGGCTGACGCATCCCGGAGCATTCACGATCAATAGAGAGAGAGAGAGAGTATCGATCCGCATAAGAGCGTTTAATTTTTTTTTCGTCTGAAGATGCCAATCTTTTCTATAATAAACCTACTTGGAGCGACTTAGAATAAATACGAGAGCGCGTTTTAATATTACAGACACTTGTCTGATAATTCTATGACTCCACAAATCTCTCGTAGCCATTTCATAATTCTCATTGATTTAACACATCCTACATGCTTAATATAAAACTGTTGCTCATCAATGTTAAATGCATACATACATACATACATACGACCATCGTCCACGCACAAAAAAAAGGTGACACACAGACAACCACTCCCAAATAATTCCTGCTACTAATTCCCTCTACAACATTAAACGACACACACACACACACACACACACTAACAGATAAACAGCCAAGCCACACACACACACATACTAACAGATAAACAGCCAAACCACACACACACATATACGCACATACACGTGCTGTTATTACACACGGACCCGCGTGCAAGCACAGATACAAACCTCACTCTCTTGCACTCTCCTGTCTTAGAAAGAACTTTTTCTTCACCCTTTCCCTTCCGGTCATTCCACAATGTAACCTCGTGTATATCGTTGGCGATTTTTTCTTCCTCCGTCTTCCCTTCTTTGAACTTTCCTATATTTTCGACGAAGAGCTCCGCTCGAAACATCAAATCTTTCCTTTCCTAAGCGTCCAGTAACACAATATCTGTATCATGTCCTCACGTTGTTGTTTTTTTTTTGTCGTTTTTCTTGTTTGAACTCACTACATATATATATATATATATATATATATATATATATATATATATATATATATATATAGGCAAATACCTTAGGAATGAGAAACCAGGTTCGAAATTTCCCGAAGATACCTGATGAAAGCTGGTGGGTACATCAACCGAAATGTTGTGTTAACAACACACAAGATGAGGACAAATATCCATCAAGTGTAAATAATGTGGATTAGATTTGTTTGACTAAAGTTCACCAAGGTGTTACCTCAGCATGCTCGCACGCTGTCCAGTGACTGAAACAAGATAAGTACATTTTTATAAACAGGAGAAAGAGAACACAATACGCAAAGTATATATATATATATTTCTTTTATTGGCCGAGAATAAGACAGGAATTTCTCAGACTTGCCTAGAGCTTCGTGTCAAATCATTTTTCAAACAGATTAAAAATGTTCTGATATATGTATTTATAACTTTATCATGGAAATCGATAGCATACTGAAAAATTGCAGTTATTGGCACGTGTTTATAATATATAAACTCTTCAAAACTCAAAAGATACAATCCGCTCTGCTGTGGAATGGTGGAATGAAATATGTATGTGTATACGCCTGAATGTCTATCTACCTATTCACCGATATATATATATATATATATATATATATATATATATATATATATATATATATATATATATATATATATATATATATATATATGTGTGTGTGTGTGTATGTATGTATGTATATATATATGCATATATATACACACATAAATATACATACATATCTACAAGGGACATGTGTGTGCGTGTTTATGTGAACGTATATGTATTGTCAATTCACCTATATACATACATGGACTCATTATATATATATATATATATATATATATATATATATATATATATAATTATGTGTATTTCTTCTGATAGAATAAATAGGTTAATAGAAACCAATGTAGCAAAGAACACAAAATAACTGTTGTTTAGTTCCTGTTTTTAAGGCAGGAACTCCTTGAAATTTTGGGTATTTGAGTATATTTAAGAATTTAAGGAATGGAGAAAACGCATGTTATAATTGCATACTTTATTCCTACATATGTTTCAAAGGATTACAACTTGTGTGATGGGATCACACAGGTTGTAATCCTTTGAAACATATGTAGGAATAAAGTATGCAATTATAACATGCGTTTTCTCCATTCCTTAAATTCTTATATATATATATATATATATATATATATATATATATATATATATATATATATATATATATATATATATATATATATATATATATATATATATATATATATACACTATTTAAACTATAGTTTTCCTGCTGGATCTTTTCCTGAGAGTATAGCGATCATGTTGTTGGCAGCTACTTCTGACATGGCATTACGAGCTTCCCAAGTACTACTCGCTATGTGAGGTGTGATGATTAAGTTCTTGGTGTTGTGGAGTGGGTGATCCGATGGAAGCGGATCCGGCTCGGTAACGTCAATAGCAGCGCATCTAATTACTTCGTCGTTGAGTGCCTTCCTTAAGTCGTCATGGTTGATGATGCCACCTCGACTCACGTTGATCAGACATGCTGATGGTTTCATCTTGGAGAAGGCGGACGTATTAAACATGCCTTTCGTTTCGTTTGTCAGGTTGCACGCAATACAGATCATGTCGCTCTCAGCCAACAATTTATCAAACGTTACAAACTCTGCGTTGACATCTTTGTCGTAAGTGCAGCGTTTCACATCAAAGTATATTAGCTTGCCGATCTTGAATGCGTTCACGCGTTGAGCGATGCCGAAACCAATTCGGCCCAGACCCACAATACCAACTGTTTTACCAATCAGTTCGAATCCCAGAAGCCACATCGGTTTCCACGGTCCCCACTCCTTCTTCTTCACGGCTTCGTAACCTACAATTATAACAACAAAACATAGAAATAATACTTGTCTATACTGGCACAAAGCCGACTAATTCAGAAAAGGAATACAGTCAATCAAACCAGCGTCGATATGAAGCATTTACTATAAGAAGATATCGTATTCGATGGCATCAAAGACATACTTTTCGTAAACAAAAATATTGGCGCAGGAGTGGCTGTGTGGTAAGTAGCTTGCTTACCAACCACATGGTTCAGTCCCACTGCGTGGCATCTTGGGCAAGTGTCTTCTACTATAGCCTCGGGCCGACCAAAGCCTTGTGAGTGGATTTGGTAGACGGAAACTGAAAGAAGCCTGTCGTATATATGTATATATATACATATATATGTATGTGTGTGTATATGTTTGTGTGTCTGTGTTTGTCCCCCCAACATCGTTTGACAACCGATGGAGGTGTGTGTACGTCCCCGTAACCTAGCGGTTCGGCAAAAGAGACCGATAGAATAAGTACTAGGCATCCAAAGAATAAGTCCTGGGGTCGATTTGCTCGACTAAAGGCGGTGTTCCAGCATGGCCACAATCAAGTGACTGAAACAAGTAAAAGAGTAAAAGAGTATTGCTTCAAAACAATTACCCCATTTCTATATATGAAAGCGCGGGGCCTAGTGGCTAGGGTATTGCACTCATGATCACCAGACCTTGAGTTCGATTCTTGGGCCGGGTGACGTGTTCTGTTCTTGAGCAAAACACTTCATCTCACGTCGCTCTAGTGCTGTGTGGTTACTGGCGTGTCAAACAATAGATCCAACGTTTCCTTTGCGTGTTATAAAAGTTAACTAAAAGAGGTTGCGGTGGGATTTGCACACCAACCTTGTAAAATCCTCACCAGCAGCCACGACCCAAACACACCCCACGTGTTGGAGGGCTGTCGCCTGAGTCGTTTCATCCAGGAGTCAGGGAATCACCAACAAACGGTGGATGCAGGGACACGCTGTTACAATACATTCCCCCATACTACTACTACTACTACTACTACTACTACTGTTGGCACTCCGTCGCTGACGACGTCGAGGGTTCCAGTTGATCCGATCAACGGAACAGCCTGCTCGTGAAATTAACGTGCATGTGGCCGAGCACTCCACAGACACGTGTACCCTTAACGTAGTTCTCGGAGATATTCAGCGTGATACAGTGTGACAAGGCTGGCTGTTTGAATTACAGGCACAACAGAAACAGGAAGTAAGAGTGAGAGAAAGTTGTGGTGGAAGAGTACAGCAGGGTTTGCCACCATCCCCTGCCAGAGCCTCGTGGAGCCTTAGGTGTTTTCGCTCAATAAACACTCACAACGCCCGGTCTGGGAATCGAAACCGCGATCCTATGACCGCGAGTCCGCTGCCCTAACCACTGGGCCATTGCGCCTCACTACTACTACTACTACTACTACTACTACTACTATATGCGAAGTTGGGCTCTCCGTCAGTTAGGACGAGGAGTGCTCCAGTTGATCCGATCAACGGAACAGCCTGCTCTCATGAAAATAACGTGCAAGTGGCTGAGCACTTCACAGAAACGCGTACCCTTAACGTAGTTATCGATGAGATTAAGCGTGACACGAAATGTGACAGGGCCGACCCTTTGAAATACAAGTACTACTCATTTTTGCCAGCCTAGCTGACTGGAGCATCGCAAAATAGAGTGACTTGCTCAAGGACATAACGTGCCGCCGGGAATTGAACTCACGACCTTATGATCCTGAGCGGAAATTCTTAACCACAACTAGCCACACACCATCACAAGGCGAAATTGGGCCTATATCAGATGTTTTAATACATTAAAAGCACTTTTTTTTTCTTCTGAATATGCGCTGCTGAAATTAGGATGCATCTTATACACTCGTGCATCTTTTATGCCATCAAATACCATACTACTGGTTTAATACCAAAACTCATGTAGTACGCTGTCATGAAATTGCACAAACTGTACGACAGAGCATACATCAGAAATTTACCATTGAATGAAATAAATAACATATATATATATTTTTTTTTACATTAATTACATTATAGATAATCGATCTATTTAGCTTATCCCACACATAATCAATAACCAACACATTCCACACATACTGACCAGTAATGTGACACAATATACACAACATATACTCTCTCCCTCCGTTCCTCCCTCTTTCTCTCGCTTTCATCTCCCCCCCTCTCTCTCTCTCTCTCTCTCTCTTTCTCTTTATATATATATATATATATATATATATATATATATATATATATATATCCACAATCACTCTGACATTATCACGTGATGTAATTCATTCAACGGACTGAGACGACTGGTCGCAACTGCTTGGATGCAGATGATTTGGCACATCTGATTGGACAGTCACAGAAGTATACATATACAGATAGAACGAGAGATGGGGCAAAGGAGAAAGAGCCATTGTAATTTATTAACTGGACACGATTAACATAAAGGCATTCAGTCCTCATAAAGAGAAATATGTTCTCATACATAAACTGAGAGAAGGAATGGAAAGAACAGGAGAAACATTAACATCTTATGTCAAATAAGTCATCTTTGAATTAGCGACGCCACGTAGGCGGCGGCAAAACGGCTGAACCAAAATGTCTCATTCCTTTCATACAATGCATACAAAACAATGACCACCCGACAAAGCAAAATAAAATCTCTCACACCAAATAAACAACAAAATATAAAAACAACACCTGAAACAATAAAACAAACCCAAAACAAAACAGATGGTTTACAAAGATGAAATCTAAATTTACACACTGACATGTACTTAGGGATGCAATAGAAATTCAGAAAAATAGGCATATTATCCTTTTCTACTCTAGGCACATGGCCCGAAATTCTGGGGGAGGGGGCCAGTCGATTAGATCGACCCCAGTACGTAATTTATCGACCCCGAAAGGATGAAAGGCAAAGTCGACCTCGGCGGAATTTGAACTCAGAATGTAAAGACAGACGAAATCCTGCTAAGCATTTCGCCCGGCGTTCTAAAGTTTCTTATTTCTTTACTGCTCACAAGGGGCTTCACACAGAGGGGACAAACAAGGACAAAAAAGAAAAAAAGGATTAAGTCGATTATATCGACCCAGTGCGTAACTGGTATTTATTTTATCGACCCCGAAAGGATGAAAGGCAAAGTCGACCTCGGCCCGGCGTGCTAACGTTTCTGCCAGCTCGCCGCCTTAAAATAGGTATATTATTGACGAATGACGACTCTGATGAGCAAATATAAATATATGCCTTTTCATGGCAAATAATCCTGCGAATGTAAAAGCAGCGAGCTGATAGAATCATTAGCATGTCGGCGCTAGCGTAGCTAGAATGTGTGCGGCCCTTCTGTTTCTTGCCCCCGGACCCCTCAAAAAACCCCTCTTGTCTCCGGACCCCTCACATAGCCTTCAGCAGACGCAAAAGTGACGCACTCCATCCAGCTATGCTAGTGCATGTCGGGAAAAATGCTTAGCGGCATTTCGTCCGTCGCTAAGTTCTAAGTTCAAATTCTTCCGAGGTCGACTTTGTATTTCATCCCTTTCGGGGTCAATAAAATAAGTACTAGCTGAACTCTGGGGTCGATGTAATCGACTTTCCTCGCCCCCGAAATTGCTGGCTTTGTGCCAAAATTATTATTATTATTCAAATTCCTACGAGGTCGACTTTGCCTTTCATCCTTTCGAGGTCGATAAATTAAGAACCAGTTACGTACTGGGGGTCGATGTAATCGACAAAGGGTTGTCTGTCCTTGTTTGTCCCCTCTATGTTTAGCCCCTTGTAGGCAATAAAGAAATAAATCATCATCATCATCATCATCATCATCATCATCTTCATCATCATCACCACCATCACCACCACCACCATCATCATCATCATCATCATCATCATCATCATCATCATCATCATCATCATCATCATCATCATCATCATCATCATCATCATCATCATCATCATCATCATCATCATCATCGCGGCGAGCTGGCAGAAACGTTAGCACACCGGGTAGCATTATGCTTAGCAGCATTTCTTCCGTTTTCACGTTCTGAGTTCAAATTCCACCGAGGTCGACTTTGCCTTTTATCCTTTCGGGTCGATAAAATAAGTACCAGTTAAGCATTGTGATCGATGTAATTGAGTTATTCGCCTCTCACTCTCTTTCCCCAAAATACCGCGGATTTGACGCCTCTATCATAAAAAGAAATGCCGACATGTGTGTCCTGGCTTTTAGAATAACTACATCTGTATTTCTCTGAGTCATAGGAAGCCGCTAAAAGGACAGGAGTCAGGAAGGGCGCTAAATCGTAAAACGCTACTTAAAATCGACGTTTCTTTATCAATATAACCTTTACTTTAACCCAATGACCTAGAACAGATCATTTCGCAGTGTGGACTACGGTCATGTTCTGTTTATCTTGATATGAGATCACCATGTCGCGCACATATGGTTGTGATGCATGTGCCTGGTGTACCCTTATCAGACAGGTAGTCATGATGGGTATGCAGGGCTTCGTATATTTTACCCCAGTGTCACTTTGATGGCATGCACTGCTCTCTCACTCAATAATAATAATAATGATAATAATGATAATGATAACTATAATTATAATAATAATACATCGAAATTACCTTCAATCATCCGTCTGGCCGCAATTAACATCAGCCCCAGAGCGAACTCTGAGACACAATCACTGGAAACTGTGCTGCAGTTTGCTGCAACAATGTTTCGCTTTTTAATTTCTTCCAAATCAAGATGTTCATAGCCGACTGACATAGTGCACACAGCCTTCAGTTGCGATCCTGTACAAAAAGAAAAAGAAATGACACCAGAAAAGATAAAAATCAATTAATGTGTGTGTGCGTGTGCATGTGGTTTTGTGTGTGTGTGTGCGTGTGCATGTGGTTTTGTGTGTGTGTGTGTGTGTGTGTGTAAGGCATGGGTGTGTAGCCAAGAAGCTGGTCTTACAACCGCGTTGTTTCGTGTTCAACTATAGCCTCGGACTAACCAATACCTTGTGAGTGAAGTTGACAGACGGAGACTGTGTGGAAGCCTGTCGTATATATGTGTGTGTACTTTGTGTGTGTGAGTGTGCGTGCTTGTCTTTGTGTTTGTGTCTCCAACACCGCTTGACAACCAGTGTTGGTTTGTTTACGTTTCCTTAAGCTATCAGTTGAGCAAAAAAGAGCTATAGAATAATACCAAATTTTTTTTTTTTTTTTTTAAAGGGTCGATTTGTGGTGATTGAAACCCTTCAGAGTGTTGCCCCATCATAAGTACTAAAAGAGAAAAAACATTAAAAACAAAAGAACAAAAAAGGTGACACAGACAGAAATTTTGGTGAACTCAATTTAATATTGCATTCGGCTTTAGGAAAATATATTGTCAGTTCAATCAGATTTGCAAAAAAAAGTGCAACATAATAATAACAACAACAAAACAACAACACAGATCTTGATAAACTAATAATTACTTTTTGAGACACAAGAGATATACGTTGAACGAAACATCAAATGTGCGATTTTAGTTTGAGCGTAGATTGCCTGCGGCATCTTCTAAAGAATTGTTCAACCTATTGACCCGACTGCAGAGAGAGTAATAAGTATGTGGTATTATATTGCTGCCTTCACCAAAGAGTTTGGTATCGCTAATTCACTTGTAAAAAACACAGAGACTGTCAATAAACAATTCCAATTACCATTTATTATTATTATTATTATTTTCTTTTAATAAAAAAAAAAAAAACGAAAGAAAAAAGAAAATTCGGTTTTGAAGATTTAAAAACAAAATAAAATTCAACATTTTTTTGATTATTTTAAATTTTCGGCCAGAGTGACATGTTCAAACATTAATTAATGTACCACAGAAATTAATCAAAAGCCAGCGGCTAATAATATAAATAAAGTTAAAAAAAAAAAGAGAACAAAAAAGGTTCCATTGAATGAAATTAATGCTACAAAGAGGTATAAGGTGTGTGTGTATATATATACTCTTTATTCTTTACTTGTTTCAGTTATTTTGACTGCGGCCATGCTGGAGCACCGCCTTTAGTCGAGAAAATCAACCCCAGGACTTATTCTTTGGACACACAAACATATACACACACATACATATATATATATATGGGAGAATATACAAATAATAACAACAGACGAGGACAGGTGGTGTAAATAACAAAAGGATATATTAGTATGACGCTCGGGAATACGGAAAGTCATTGACGTTTCGAGCTACGCTCTTCAACAGAAAGAATACGGAGACAAGGAGAAAAAAAGGATGATAAAGGAGGTTTACAAAAGTGGAAAAGTTCAAAAGTTTTTTAGACGTCGTGGTATATTGAAGCGATTTCCAATCAGAAGATGGGTCCAGTGTAATCCGTGGGTAGGAGAGGTGCAGCCGGAGGGTATAAAGTTCATATATATATACATATACGACAGGCTTCTTTCAGTTTCCGTCTACCAAATCCACTCACAAGGCTTTGGTCGGCCCGAGGCTATAGTAGAAGACACTTGGCCAAGGTGCCACGCAGTGGGACTGAACCCAAGATATATACCCCCAAGATATAACCAGATCCAGTACAAGGGAGTGTTCAATAAACATCACCAGCAATATCATCATCACCAACACCAACCTACACTAGTACAAGTGATATCACCAGCGCCAAAACCACCAACAAAACAAAAAGCGTGACCAACTACAAGTACTTCACCAGTATCATCACCAAGAACACGACCAGCGTGTCACCATCAACAGTATCACCAGCAACATCATACATAATAAATATGTGTGTGTGTGTAATATTTTGGACTAATGAGTATACGTTAATTAGTGTGCTGATGTGTTGAGTAAAGCACTTGCACGGATTTGGGCTACCTGGTGTCATCCACAGTTGGGGTATATTTCCTTTGGATCTATTTTTTTAAGTAGCCTTCTACCTACCTATAGGTATAGTAGAAAGAAGAAAATATTTGTGGAAATAATTCGTCTCAAAGAAAGGTTCTTTAACTAAAGAAACTTTTTTTTTCTTCGGGGTGTGATGTTAATTTTTATAAAATAGGTTTATGATCAAGTGATTCAGCCCTCAGTATATAACTGTATCGTCCCCGGGCAGGGGATGAAATACAAATTTTACTTTTGTGAGAAAACAGGAACAGTCCATTGGACTAGCTTCCATGCAATTTCTACCAGCTCTTCGCCTCACATTTCTAACTAATAATTATTGAAACAGACTCACAAATGGTTGCAACGCACAAAGAATTGAAACATTCCACCCTCATTAACATGGCAACCGAGAAACCGGAAGTCTTTTCATTTTTCTTTAATTAGCAAAAACGTTCGACGTCTTAATATTTTCAATGACATTTTAAAATACTTTGATTTAGTTCTATTTCTAGTTCCTCGGTAACACAGGATGTAGTAGTAGTAGTAGTAGTAGTAGTAGTAGTAGTAGTAGTATTAAGTGTAGCGGTGGTGGTGGCGGCGGTATAAGTAGTATTAATAGTAGGAGGGGGGTGTTGTTTAACCCCAGTTCATCTCTGATCCAGGAAACCTCAGATGAAAGATATTCTAGCCAAAACCATCCCGCCTAATTTTTTTTTCTTTTATATTATCTAACTTGACCGTTTCCTTTTTCCTTTTTAAGACGATAGAGACTTACATGAGTTTGGCAACTATTTCTAACAGGTCGAACAATTCTGTAGACGCTCACATGTTGTCTTGTCTCAGCAAGCGCTCGTTGTTTGTTGTTTGTTTGGCTCCAACTAGCTCTGACCGATCGTGAGCAGACATATGATAGAAAACATTCGATGTTAGACTGTTTAGTTTTCGTTTAAGGAATGTCGTTTTCCATGGCGATAAAGTATGGTTTGAAACTGAAAAAGATTTGGCTTCTACTTCGTTCAAGTCCCTCATAGAAGCTCCTGCTTTAATTCGTGATGTCACAGCTAGCAGTTGCTCGCCATTGAGACGTATACCCACCCAACAAATTAAAAACAAACTCGTTCGATCTGCCTAGTGACTATAGTATTTTTAGGACCAGAGCTGTGGAATCGAAACAAAAAACTTCGACTCCGACTCCTCTACCATTGGCACCGCCGACTCCGACTCTGACTCCTCTTTATGCAATAAAGTGTTTGTGGTCTACATATCTCATAAAGCATATGCATACGATTGTACTTTGAGTAGGCCTATATAAGTAGTTTATATTAAAGAATAAAGATATTGCGAGTCGGAGCCGGAGTCCGTATAGTTTTACAGACTCCGAATCCAGTTTCCCCTTAATTGTTTCTGCCTCCGACTCCATGACTCCGATTCCGACTCCACAGCCCTGTTTAGGACTGAGCAGCATTTCGTCCGCCGCTACGTTCTGAGTTCAAATTCCGCCGAGGCCGACTTTGCCTTTCATCATTTCGGGCTCGATAAAAATAAGTACCAGTTATGCACTGGGTCGATGTAAGCGACTTACCCTTTCCCCGAATTTGCTTCTCTTGTGCCAAAATTTGAAGCCAATATAATATACTTGGGTTTGTAATGAATCAACGAGGATTCAGAAGGCCGGAGAGTAATCCGGTTTTCATTACATACAAGTGGCTGAGATTACAACACATCTTCTCCTGGGCCCAGAATAGGACGCCGGTCCATCGCACTGCTAACTTCCCATGTGTTGCAGAAATTCACTTGCAGCTGAGAGGACTGGAGCTATGTGAAATGAAGTGTTTATTCATCAAATGTGGCAAAGAAATCTGAAAGACAGAATAGGCCTATGTCACATTTGGAGGTTACCATTTCTTCTCCATGCTGCTTCCCATTCACAAATATTAAAACATTGTCCTTAAGTTCAATGGAGTGACGCAGGCAATTAACCATTAGAGATTGCTGTCGTATGTATGAACTTCGAAGCAGTTGCATTATTTAATTTATACACAAGTTTCCAATGCCAACTTGATACTTTACGGTATTAACCGTAAATTCCTTTTATTAGCAAAGTAGACTTGGTTGTAAGTACAATTTGTGAGAACTTAGCTGAGAAAGATCTTTTACAAAATAATGATAATCTTTTATGCTCTAGGCACAAGGCCAGAAATTTTGGTGGAGGGGACCAGTAGATTAGATCGATCCCAGTACGTAACTGGTACTTAATTCATCGACTCCGAAAGGATGAAAGGCAAAGTCGACCTCGGCGGAATTTCAACTGAGAACGTAAAGACAGACGAAATACCGTTAAGCACTTCGCCCGGCGTTCTAACGTTTCTGCCAGCTCAATAATAATAATAATAATAATAATAATAATAATAATAATAATAATAATAATAATAATAGTAATAGTAATAATAATAATAATAATAATAATAATAATAATAATAATAATAATAATAATAATAAATAATAATTAAAACAACGAACTTAGCACCTGAGCAACTCTGGGCCCCTATAACAACTGAAGAGGTCACCCAGACACTGCAAAGACTAAGCAACTGGAAAGCACCTGGACACGACAAGATCCCCAATTTCTGGTTAAAACACCTGCCAGCAATGCATAAAAAGCTGGCAGAAAACTTTAACAACATAATAGCAGATCCAGAAACAATGCCTGAATGGCTCACAAAAGGGAAAACCATCTTAATCCCCAAATCCACGGAAACGGAGAAACCACAAAACTATAGACCTATAACCTGTCTCCCTACGATCTACAAAGCCTTTACTGCAATAATATCGCAGAGAGTGAGTAAACACCTGGAAAATAACAACCTGTTTCCAGAAGAGCAGAAGGGATGCTGCAAGGGCTCATACGGCTGTAAAGATCAATTATTGATCAATAAAGCCATAACTGAAGACAGCCGCAGAAAGAAGAAAGGCCTCAGTATGGCCTGGGTGGACTACCAAAAGGCTTTCGACAGTGTTCCCCACACGTGGATTCTGGAAACACTAGCCATAAACAAGGTGGCACCAATTATCATAAAATACATAGAGCACTCAATGAACAAATGGCAGACAGTGCTACAGCTCCAAACAAAAGAGGGACTTGTGAAAACGAAAGCCATCCCCATTAGAAGAGGAATATTCCAGGGAGACACGCTCTCTCCACTCCTGTTCTGCCTGGCACTCACACCTCTAACAGAATTGCTAAATAGAACTGGATGCGGTTACAAATGCTATGGAAAAACAGTCAGCCACCTTCTATATATGGATGACCTAAAATTATATGCAAAAAAACGACAAAGAGCTAGAAACACTACTACAGACAGTACACGGCTTTACCAAGGAAATAGAAATGAAATTCGGATTAGAAAAATGTGCCAAAGCAACCCTGAAAAGAGGAAAATTAGTTAAAAGTAGCAATATAACACTAGATAAAGCCAATGAAATAAGAGAACTAGACGAAAGCCAACCATATAAGTATTTAGGAGTCAATGAACTAGATAGGATACAACATACACAAATGAAAGAAAAAATAAAGAAAGAGTACTATAGACGAGTTAGATCAATACTAAAAACAGAGCTCAATGCTAAAAACAAGATAATGGGTATCAACACTTTAGCTGTCCCAGTTATAAGCTACAGCTACAACATCCTTAACTGGACACTAAACGAACTATGTAAAATAGACAGGAAAACAAGAAAAATAATGACAGGATATAGGATGCACCACCCAAAATCTGACATAGAAAGGCTATATATACAACGCACAGAAGGTGGCAGGGGTCTTATACAGCTAGAAAACTATTATAAAATAACCACCATAGGACTGCAAAAATACCTACTCCAGAAGCAAGGGAAACTAATACAAATAGCCACAAAACACGAGCAAAACAAAAAACTGTTTTCAGTATTTAAGGAAGCTGACAAATACAAACAAGAAATCAATCTGCCTAACAAATACGAAGAAGAAGAAGAAGAAACAACAAAAGCTATAAAACAAATGAAATCCAAACTAAAACTAGAACAGCAACGGACCATGATAAAACGATGGCAAGAAAAGCCCCTACATGGTAAATACTGGGCTAAACTAAATGCGAAAGAAATAGACAGAGAAAAATCCCAGCAATGGCTGAGAAGCTCAGGACTCAAAGCAGAGACTGAAGGATTTTTAATTGCTGCACAAGACCAAAGCCTCCCCACCAGAAATTACCAAAAACACATAATGAAAAGAAATATAACAAGTAACTGTAGAATATGTGGAGATCGACAAGAAACAATAAATCATATTATCTCTGGCTGCCCAGTCCTGGCTAAGAAGGAATATATTCACAGACACGACAGAGCTGGGACCTATATACACTGGAAGCTATGCCAACATTATGGAATAGCAACAGAAAAAAGATGGTATAAACACACGCCAGAAAAGGTCACAGAAAACGAGAAAGCAACCATACTCTGGGATATGCCAATACACACAGATAGAGAAATTAAGGCAAATAGACCAGATATAGTTGTCAAAGATCATGAAGGAAAAAAATGCCTTCTAATTGATGTTTCAATACCAGCAGATGACAACGTTTCTCTAAAAGAAATGGAAAAACTTTCAAAATACAAAGACCTGGAAATAGAGATAACTCGAATGTGGAATCTAAAAACAGAAACAATTCCTATCATAGTAGGTGCCTTAGGTATAATAAAAAAATATTCAGACAAATACATAACAAAAACACCAGGACTTACAAATATATATAACATACAGAAAATTGCACTACTGGGTACTGCACACATTCTACGCAAAACACTTTCAATACAGTAAACATAAGAGCACCACAGCAAACCACAGCACATACCCAAGGCGCACAGAGCTGCGCTCGGTAGTGAAGTGAAAGTACGTTATAAAAATAAAACTACTGAATAATAATAATAATAATAATAATAATAATAATAATAATAATAATAATAATAATAATAATAATAATAATAATAATTAATAATAATAATAATAATAATAATAATAATAATAATAATAATAATAATAATAATACTCACTCAAACCCATCCGAACAGGAGTTCTACCACCCATACTCACTCAAACCCATCCGAACAGGAGTTCTACCACCCATACTCACTCAAACCCATCCGAACAGGAGTTCTACCACCCAAACAGACCTTGTGGATAAATAACATCCAGAACAAAATTTAAAAAAAGAGAAAAGATTTATCGATTCTCAACGAAATTAGTAAACAATCAACACTACTAAGTAACAAGAAGAAAACAAAAATACTGTACAAATACAGCATTACAGAAAAAGACTTACCTGAGGCAAAAGAAAAACTAAAGCAAGACATCCTTGCCAAAGCACAGAGGATCCGCCGGTATGAGAAACGCCAACGTTTCTTTGAACAAAACAAACAGTTCAAATCCAACCCCAAAAAACTCTACCAAGAACTGGGTAAAAATAAAATAGACATTACTTCAGCACCAACAGCAGAAGAACTAGAGAAATTCTGGAAACAAATATGGTCGGTGAAGCAACAACCCCAAAAAAGGACCATTAAAACAACGAACTTAGCACCTGAGCAACTCTGGGCCCCTATAACAACTGAAGAGGTCACCCAGACACTGCAAAGACTAAGCAACTGGAAAGCACCTGGACACGACAAGATCCCCAATTTCTGGTTAAAACACCTGCCAGCAATGCATAAAAAGCTGGCAGAAAACTTTAACAACATAATAGCAGATCCAGAAACAATGCCTGAATGGCTCACAAAAGGGAAAACCATCTTAATCCCCAAATCCACGGAAACGGAGAAACCACAAAACTATAGACCTATAACCTGTCTCCCTACGATCTACAAAGCCTTTACTGCAATAATATCGCAGAGAGTGAGTAAACACCTGGAAAATAACAACCTGTTTCCAGAAGAGCAGAAGGGATGCTGCAAGGGCTCATACGGCTGTAAAGATCAATTATTGATCAATAAAGCCATAACTGAAGACAGCCGCAGAAAGAAGAAAGGCCTCAGTATGGCCTGGGTGGACTACCAAAAGGCTTTCGACAGTGTTCCCCACACGTGGATTCTGGAAACACTAGCCATAAACAAGGTGGCACCAATTATCATAAAATACATAGAGCACTCAATGAACAAATGGCAGACAGTGCTACAGCTCCAAACAAAAGAGGGACTTGTGAAAACGAAAGCCATCCCCATTAGAAGAGGAATATTCCAGGGAGACACGCTCTCTCCACTCCTGTTCTGCCTGGCACTCACACCTTTAACAGAATTGCTAAATAGAACTGGATGCGGTTACAAATGCTATGGAAAAACAGTCAGCCACCTTCTATATATGGATGACCTAAAATTATATGCAAAAAACGACAAAGAGCTAGAAACACTACTACAGACAGTACACGGCTTTACCAAGGAAATAGAAATGAAATTCGGATTAGAAAAATGTGCCAAAGCAACCCTGAAAAGAGGAAAATTAGTTAAAAGTAGCAATATAACACTAGATAAAGCCAATGAAATAAGAGAACTAGACGAAAGCCAACCATATAAGTATTTAGGAGTCAATGAACTAGATAGGATACAACATACACAAATGAAAAAAAAAAGAAAGAAAGAGTGCTACAGACGAGTTAGATCAATACTAAAAACAGAGCTCAATGCTAAAAACAAGATAATGGGTATCAACACTTTAGCTGTCCCAGTTATAAGCTACAGCTACAACATCCTTAACTGGACACTAAACGAACTATGTAAAATAGACAGGAAAACAAGAAAAATAATGACAGGGTATAGGATGCACCACCCAAAATCTGACATAGAAAGGCTATATATACAACGCACAGAAGGTGGCAGGGGTCTTATACAGCTAGAAAACTATTATAAAATAACCACCATAGGACTGCAAAAATACCTACTCCAGAAGCAAGGGAAACTAATACAAATAGCCACAAAACACGAGCAAAACAAAAAACTGTTTTCAGTATTTAAGGAAGCTGACAAATACAAACAAGAAATCAATCTACCTAACAAATACGAAGAAGAAGAAGAAGAAACAACAAAAGCTATAAAACAAATGAAATCCAAACTAAAACTAGAACAGCAACGGACCATGATAAAACGATGGCAAGAAAAGCCCCTACATGGTAAATACTGGGCTAAACTAAATGCGAAAGAAATAGACAGAGAAAAATCCCAGCAATGGCTGAGAAGCTCAGGACTCAAAGCAGAGACTGAAGGATTTTTAATTGCTGCACAAGACCAAAGCCTCCCCACCAGAAATTACCAAAAACACATAATGAAAAGAAATATAACAAGTAACTGTAGAATATGTGGAGATCGACAAGAAACAATAAATCATATTATCTCTGGCTGCCCAGTCCTGGCTAAGAAGGAATATATTCACAGACACGACAGAGCTGGGACCTATATACACTGGAAGCTATGCCAACATTATGGAATAGCAACAGAAAAAAGATGGTATAAACACACGCCAGAAAAGGTCACAGAAAACGAGAAAGCAACCATACTCTGGGATATGCCAATACACACAGATAGAGAAATTAAGGCAAATAGACCAGATATAGTTGTCAAAGATCATGAAGGAAAAAAATGCCTTCTAATTGATGTTTCAATACCAGCAGATGACAACGTTTCTCTAAAAGAAATGGAAAAACTTTCAAAATACAAAGACCTGGAAATAGAGATAACTCGAATGTGGAATCTAAAAACAGAAACAATTCCTATCATAGTAGGTGCCTTAGGTATAATAAAAAAATATTCAGACAAATACATAACAAAAACACCAGGACTTACAAATATATATAACATACAGAAAATTGCACTACTGGGTACTGCACACATTCTACGCAAAACACTTTCAATACAGTAAACATAAGAGCACCACAGCAAACCACAGCACATACCCAAGGCGCACAGAGCTGCGCTCGGTAGTGAAGTGAAAGTACGTTATAAAAATAAAACTACTGAATAATAATAATAATAATAATAATAATAATAATAATAATAATAATAATAATAATAATAATAATAATAATAATAATAATAATAATAATTAATAATAATAATAATAATAATAATAATAATAATAATAATAATAATAATAATAATACTCACTCAAACCCATCCGAACAGGAGTTCTACCACCCATACTCACTCAAACCCATCCGAACAGGAGTTCTACCACCCATACTCACTCAAACCCATCCGAACAGGAGTTCTACCACCCAAACAGACCTTGTGGATAAATAACATCCAGAACAAAATTTAAAAAAAGAGAAAAGATTTATCGATTCTCAACGAAATTAGTAAACAATCAACACTACTAAGTAACAAGAAGAAAACAAAAATACTGTACAAATACAGCATTACAGAAAAAGACTTACCTGAGGCAAAAGAAAAACTAAAGCAAGACATCCTTGCCAAAGCACAGAGGATCCGCCGGTATGAGAAACGCCAACGTTTCTTTGAACAAAACAAACAGTTCAAATCCAACCCCAAAAAACTCTACCAAGAACTGGGTAAAAATAAAATAGACATTACTTCAGCACCAACAGCAGAAGAACTAGAGAAATTCTGGAAACAAATATGGTCGGTGAAGCAACAACCCCAAAAAAGGACCATTAAAACAACGAACTTAGCACCTGAGCAACTCTGGGCCCCTATAACAACTGAAGAGGTCACCCAGACACTGCAAAGACTAAGCAACTGGAAAGCACCTGGACACGACAAGATCCCCAATTTCTGGTTAAAACACCTGCCAGCAATGCATAAAAAGCTGGCAGAAAACTTTAACAACATAATAGCAGATCCAGAAACAATGCCTGAATGGCTCACAAAAGGGAAAACCATCTTAATCCCCAAATCCACGGAAACGGAGAAACCACAAAACTATAGACCTATAACCTGTCTCCCTACGATCTACAAAGCCTTTACTGCAATAATATCGCAGAGAGTGAGTAAACACCTGGAAAATAACAACCTGTTTCCAGAAGAGCAGAAGGGATGCTGCAAGGGCTCATACGGCTGTAAAGATCAATTATTGATCAATAAAGCCATAACTGAAGACAGCCGCAGAAAGAAGAAAGGCCTCAGTATGGCCTGGGTGGACTACCAAAAGGCTTTCGACAGTGTTCCCCACACGTGGATTCTGGAAACACTAGCCATAAACAAGGTGGCACCAATTATCATAAAATACATAGAGCACTCAATGAACAAATGGCAGACAGTGCTACAGCTCCAAACAAAAGAGGGACTTGTGAAAACGAAAGCCATCCCCATTAGAAGAGGAATATTCCAGGGAGACACGCTCTCTCCACTCCTGTTCTGCCTGGCACTCACACCTTTAACAGAATTGCTAAATAGAACTGGATGCGGTTACAAATGCTATGGAAAAACAGTCAGCCACCTTCTATATATGGATGACCTAAAATTATATGCAAAAAACGACAAAGAGCTAGAAACACTACTACAGACAGTACACGGCTTTACCAAGGAAATAGAAATGAAATTCGGATTAGAAAAATGTGCCAAAGCAACCCTGAAAAGAGGAAAATTAGTTAAAAGTAGCAATATAACACTAGATAAAGCCAATGAAATAAGAGAACTAGACGAAAGCCAACCATATAAGTATTTAGGAGTCAATGAACTAGATAGGATACAACATACACAAATGAAAAAAAAAAGAAAGAAAGAGTGCTACAGACGAGTTAGATCAATACTAAAAACAGAGCTCAATGCTAAAAACAAGATAATGGGTATCAACACTTTAGCTGTCCCAGTTATAAGCTACAGCTACAACATCCTTAACTGGACACTAAACGAACTATGTAAAATAGACAGGAAAACAAGAAAAATAATGACAGGGTATAGGATGCACCACCCAAAATCTGACATAGAAAGGCTATATATACAACGCACAGAAGGTGGCAGGGGTCTTATACAGCTAGAAAACTATTATAAAATAACCACCATAGGACTGCAAAAATACCTACTCCAGAAGCAAGGGAAACTAATACAAATAGCCACAAAACACGAGCAAAACAAAAAACTGTTTTCAGTATTTAAGGAAGCTGACAAATACAAACAAGAAATCAATCTACCTAACAAATACGAAGAAGAAGAAGAAGAAACAACAAAAGCTATAAAACAAATGAAATCCAAACTAAAACTAGAACAGCAACGGACCATGATAAAACGATGGCAAGAAAAGCCCCTACATGGTAAATACTGGGCTAAACTAAATGCGAAAGAAATAGACAGAGAAAAATCCCAGCAATGGCTGAGAAGCTCAGGACTCAAAGCAGAGACTGAAGGATTTTTAATTGCTGCACAAGACCAAAGCCTCCCCACCAGAAATTACCAAAAACACATAATGAAAAGAAATATAACAAGTAACTGTAGAATATGTGGAGATCGACAAGAAACAATAAATCATATTATCTCTGGCTGCCCAGTCCTGGCTAAGAAGGAATATATTCACAGACACGACAGAGCTGGGACCTATATACACTGGAAGCTATGCCAACATTATGGAATAGCAACAGAAAAAAGATGGTATAAACACACGCCAGAAAAGGTCACAGAAAACGAGAAAGCAACCATACTCTGGGATATGCCAATACACACAGATAGAGAAATTAAGGCAAATAGACCAGATATAGTTGTCAAAGATCATGAAGGAAAAAAATGCCTTCTAATTGATGTTTCAATACCAGCAGATGACAACGTTTCTCTAAAAGAAATGGAAAAACTTTCAAAATACAAAGACCTGGAAATAGAGATAACTCGAATGTGGAATCTAAAAACAGAAACAATTCCTATCATAGTAGGTGCCTTAGGTATAATAAAAAAATATTCAGACAAATACATAACAAAAACACCAGGACTTACAAATATATATAACATACAGAAAATTGCACTACTGGGTACTGCACACATTCTACGCAAAACACTTTCAATACAGTAAACATAAGAGCACCACAGCAAACCACAGCACATACCCAAGGCGCACAGAGCTGCGCTCGGTAGTGAAGTGAAAGCACGTTATAAAAATAAAACTACTGAATAATAATAATAATAATAATAATAATAATAATAATAATAATAATAATAATAATAATAATAATAATAATAATAATTATGGTTTCAAATTTGGGGGTGGGGCACAAGGCTAGCAATTTGGTGGGGGGGATAAGTCGATTACATCGAACCCAGTGCGTAACTGGTACTTATTTCATCGACCCCGAAAAGATGAATGGCAAAGTCGACCACGGCAGAATTTGAACTCAGAACGTAAAGCCATAATAAGAAGAATAAAATGATGATGATGATGACGAAAGGAACTGAAAATTATTTGAGAATGACACCTGGCTTACCATTCCTGCAAGAAGTACAAAAGCTTGCTTTTAACTGGTACGTCATAAGAAGATCGTTGTCGCTGCGAAAACAATAACCTTCCACGTAAATTATTAGGATCTTTTTTAAAACGGGGGCCACATTTTTCATTAATGTTTTACGTAGTGTTTTTGGTACGGAAAGACTTTCAAACTTCGTATACTTATCTATTTTGTGTTATAGAACAGAAAAATATTTTTGTATTCGAATTTATTTCATGTAAAAAATTGTCTTATTTCGATAATTTCAACCAATCACTGACGTCCATTCAGTCGATATACATTAAGTGCCGACTACATAAACAAACGATTCTTCGTTTTATTTGCTTTTTTCATTTTAAATTTGCTTTAACCCTAACCCTAACCCTAACTCTAACCCTAGGGTTAGGGTTAGAGTTAGGGTTAGGGTTAGAGTTAGGGTTAGGGTTAGGGTTAGGGTTAATTGTTTCAGAATCGTTTGTTTATGTAGTCGGCACTTAATGTATATCGGCTGAATGGACGTCAGTGATTGGTTGAAATTACAGAAATACGACAACTTTAACATGGAATAATTTATGGATTTCTTTTTTTTTTAAAGAAGACTAAGAGAAAAAGATGTTTTATATGACACATTCTACCAGTGTTCCAAGTTTCAAAGTGTTTCGTTAATGAAAAATTTGGCCCCCGTTTTAAAAAAGATCCAATTATTATCATTATTGGGGGGAAGGGGCCAGTCGATTAGATAGACCCCAGAACGTAACTGGTACTTAATTCATCGACTCCGAAAGGCTGAGAGGCAAAGTCGACCTCGGCGGAATTTGAACTCAGAACATAAAGACAGACGAAATACTGCTAAGCATTTCGTCCGGCGTACTAACGTTTCTGCCAGCTCGCCGCCTTATTAAAGATATTAAAATATTAGGCTAAAATTTTTTTTTTTTTTAATGGACATAGAAAACTATTTTGCCTGCAGCATCTAGCATAGCTTTATCAAAGTCGACAAGGTGTGGAGAAAGTACCAAAACGGTAGTCCTGCCATTTATGGATCATTATGGCTGGAATGCGTTCTGATCAGAAGGCGTTTTCTCGTTCAAAGTTCACTTGGAGATATTAACAAAGATATTAAAATATTAGACTAAAAAAATTTTTTTTAATGGACATAGGAAGCTATTTTTACCTGCAGCATCCAGCACAGCTTTATCAATAGTATCTGTGAGCATACAATATAAGCCGTCATATTTTTTCTTCATATTCTTAACAAGTTCTTTACGTGGGATAACTTCGTCGGAGTCCCAAAAATGCAATTCATATCCTTTATCACGCATTAGTTTCGCCCCAGGCTCGGGTACTTTTCGTGTCGCGTAGATCTTCATATTGGACTTTGAACTGTTTAGCAATAAAGGCGAAACCCTTCCCCATATATTTTGAATGCGACAAGTCATAGTGTCGTAAGGTTATCGACTGCTATTTCCAGCAAACATTGGTGCCTTGTGCCACTATTTCCTATATGTATATATGCGTCTATGTATGTGTGTGAGAGAGAGAGAGAGAAAGAGAGAGAGAGAATTGGAATTTCGGCTCACTTCGAAAATTTCGGCAAAATATCATTAGAACATGGTGTTGTGAAGAACCAAAGTCGGCAAGGTGTGGAGAAAGTACCAAAACGGTAGTCTTGCCATTTATGGATCATTACGGCTGGAATGCATTCTGATCAGAGGGCGTTTTCTCGTTTAAAGTTCACTTGGAGATATTAACAAAGATATTAAAATACTAGACCAAAAAGAATTTTTAATGGATATAGGAAACTATTTTTACCTGCAGCATCCAGCACAGCTTTATCAATAGTATCTGTGAGCATACAATATAAGCCGTCATATTTTTTCTTCAAATTCTTAACAAGTTCTTTATGTGGGATAGCTTCGTCGGAGTCCCAAAAATCCAGTTGATATCCTTTATCACGCATCAGTTTTACTCCAGGCTCGGGTATTTTTCGTGTCACGTAGATCTTGGACATTGTTTAGCAATAAAACAGTTTAGCAATAAAAACGAAACACTTCTCTAAATATTTTGAATTCGAAAAGTGACAATTTTTGTTTCATTTCACGATGTCAAAACGCTGCGTTTGTCAAAACGCTTTATTAACGGAAACCGATAGCTTTATGAAATCTATTTGTTTTATTTTTGAATTTGTTTTGGAAAAATGAATTTTTTTATTAACCACAATGGACAAAATGTAGAAGGGACAGTACAAAGGAAGAATGTCGATAAGAAATCATGCGTTGAAACTAATCTTATAAAAAGTATACTTATAAAAGAGCATTGGACGAAAGTAAAGAATACGTACACCCGGTGATTAGGGTTACGGTTAGGGCTTAGGGTTAATTTTTAGGGTTAGGATTAAGGTTAGGGTTAGGATTTTTGTTACGCCGAAAATGGGTGATGTACGTATTCGTTACCTCCGCCAGAGCATTGTACGTTGACCGTTATATTCACTAAATAAAATAGGTTAGTTTTGTTGCGTGTTTTTAACTAATTTGATCCTTGAGGGTGGGGAATAAATTACCGTTACAATTTAAAGTTCAGAAGTGTGGAAGCTGTAAAGATAAATTATGGACACTGTCAATACGATAGGAAGAGAAAGCTAAAACAACAAACGGAGTGGGAGTGAGTGACAATTATGAATGAAGGCAAATTAAGTCTACAAAATGTAAAACCAACATGCGCGCACCCACACACATTCATGCACTCACATGCAAACGTATGTATATGTATGCACATCAATAGGTAGATATAGATATGTGTATATAAATCGTTATTTATATACACATATATACACACAGGCGCAGGAGTGGCTGTGTGGTAAGTAGCTTGCTTACCAACCACATGGTTCTGGGCTCAGTCCCACTGCGTGGCACCTTGGGCAGGTGTTTTCTACTATAACCTCGGGCCGACCAAAACCTTGTGAGTGGATTTGGTAGACGGAAACTGAAAGAAGTCCGTCATATATATATATATATATATATATATATATATATATATATATATATATATATATATATATATATATATATATGTAATTGTGTGTATATGTTTGTATGTCTGTGTTTGTCCCCCCCCCCAACATCGCCTAACAACCGATGCTGGTGTGTTTACGTCCCCGTAACTTAGGCTTACAAAGAATAAGTCCTGGGGTCGAATTGTTCGACTAAATGCGGTGCTCCAGCATGGCCGCACTCAAATGACTGAAGCAGGTTAAAGAGTAAAAGAGTAAAAAAAGAGAGTAATATATAGATGTGTGTGTATATATATATATATATATATATATATATATATATATATATATATATATATATATATATATATATACACATATATATACATATATATACATATATACGTATATGTATATATATACACACATATATTTATGCCAAATGAAAGACGGAAGATGGAATATACGAGAATTCATTATTAATCACGACAATTGTTTCCACACATCTAGCATAGATTTCATCTTCCGTCTTTCATGATAAGCTACCAGGTATAAACCATTCGTTTTATTATCCATTAACCACACATGCACACACACACACACACACACACATATATATATATATATATATATATAAATGTATGTATGATGGATTCTCTCGAAGTGAACGACAGATGAGGATTCAGTAAAATAAAGCGTTGATCATGTTCTATGGACACGAATGTATCTCTTGAGGCCTTGCAAACCTTTTGGCAAAGGGATCAAGTTGAGGACTCAATTTGCTCGAGTGCTTGTGGATCATTCACTATGTGTTTTCTTGGGTGGACGGCAACACCTGCTTTAGTTCGTGCGACAAAACTACATAAGAGGAGCAGCGTTTTGTCGGCGAGCCTTCATGCTTGCATAAAGTTGGTCCTAATGTTGGAGTCGAATTTGCTCAAATCTTTGAACTGTAGAGAAGCAGGACTGACACCAGGTCCTGTGTTCTGATGCTTTGTTTTCCCAGGAAGAGAAGGAGATGTGTATCATTTGAGATTGTCTTTTAGTTTGTCTTGAAGTTGCTTCGGAATTCTGATGTCACTCATACGTGAGACATGACTTGACCATCTAAGCTGTAATTTGATGTGGATGGCTTCAATATCTGATATGTTACATTTTGTTAGCATCTCACTGTAACGAATATAGTCACTCGGTTTTATGGAGAATTACGCAAGCATTGCACATAAAAAAATGTCACACTGGTTGATGTGCTTTTTGGTACAGGGTCTAAGATTCAGCACCGTAATGCAATATTGTCAAAACCACTGACCTATAAACATTGACTTTCACCTTCAACGATACGTCGTGGCTGTTCCAAAGCTTACCGAAAATGGAATTAGCCTTCCCGATTCTGGACTCAATTTCTATATCCACCTTAGCATTATTGGACACACTGGAACCAGGATAAGTGAAGGAGGAAGCAGCTTTTAATGCTTTCCTATCAACATATACAGAAGGGGCAACAGTGGGAAGATGACCACAAAAGGGCTGATGGACAAGCTCAGTTTTCTGGATGCTGATGGTCATACCAGAAGCCTTCGATGCACGCGAATCCATTGCATGTCCTCAAGACATGCAAGTGGACAATCGTCTTCGAAGAGAAAATATAGAACTGTTTGCACCAAAGTCTTAGCTTTTGCTTTGAAGAAGTGTTGGTTGAACAAGCCATCACCGGTTCTGTACTTAAACTATACTTCTTCTTTAATACTCACGAACGCTGTTTTCAACATGGCGGAGAAATACAAGGCAAATAAGAGTCGTGCAAGAACATAACCTTGTTTTGTCCTATTTGAGACTGTGAATGAATCGGACATGTACCCGCTAGATCTAACAGAAGCCATCATCCCTTGATGAAAGAAATGATGATATTAAGCATCTTTTCGGGAACATCTAGCTTTCTAAGGACAACTCAAGGGGCATCCCTATGTATGTATATATATATATATATATATATATATATATATATATATATATATATATATATATATATATAAGTTCAAAAAAACAATAACAAAATAAACAACAAAGTGAGGACGTGATACGGATAGTGTTATTGGACACTCTGAAGAGCGCACAGTTACATAATCGAGCTGTTAATACTCCGCTGAATCCCAAGTGCGAAACCGATTGGTAAGATCAGGTGTGATACTGTACAAATCGGTTTGTATGTAAGTATGTATGTATAGATAGATAGATAGATAAATAGATAGATAGATAGATAGATAGATAGATAGATAGATAGATAGATAGTCTTCAACTATATCGTTATTTGAACATTCCTTGTGTTACATGTGCTATGGTTCGAAGCAATCGTGTTTTCGTTTTTTGAAGTGAAGTTTGGTGATATCTATAAAAGTTATAATTGTTATACTGGACAAATGTTCATGCAGCTTGGTAGTTGGATGAAATAAAGCCGCATGAGTGAATTTAGAAACAAAGAATGAATTGAATGTTACAGGATATATTTTTTATTTTATTTATTATTTTTTTTTTAGATATTTTGATTTACAGCATTCAGTATTATGCTTAGAAGACAACAATACGTTTCAATCATCTGAAACTCGACGCTCCAGAAATCGAAGGGCTAGGGAAAGACAACAGGAAAGGCAGGACAAGCTCCATTCTCAGAGACAACGGAATGCCGTAGAGACACAAGCGCAACGAGAAATATAACTTCAGTTTGGAACAACCAGGCAAGCCCGCTTGAGGGAACAAGAGACACCAGACGGAGATTGGAGTCTCAAGCCGATAGGCAAGCCCACTTAAAAGAACAGGCATTAACAGAACAACTTCAAAGTAATGCAGCCAGGAATGCTCGCTCCAAGAGAACAGGAAACGTCAGAGCAATGACATGTCAGGTTGGAATTTAGTTATTTTTCTCGTGAAGAGTGGCGACTAGTAGCCTTTAACTACGATCTGACACATGGGCATTACTATAGATGCCTTATGGATACATTTGAGTACAGTACAGAACGGGCGAAGGCCGAGTGACCGCTAGTATTATTAACCCTGCGCGCAGAAGCGAAGCAGGGTTATCGTAGTCGCTCGTCTGAGTCGTTTTGTCTGTGTGTTTGGAAAATGGGGGTCGATGTAATCGACTTATCCATTCTCTCGTAACTTCTGGCCTTGTGCCAAAATTTGGGAAGTTAAAGTAGTGAGCTAGCAGAACCGTTAGCACGCTGGACAAAATGCATATAGCCGCTTTTTACGTTTTGTGTTCGAATGCCAGCGAGGTCAACTTTACTTTTCATCCTTCTGGCGTCAATAAAATAAGTACAACAACAACAACAGCAACAACAACAAGCTCTTAAAAGACATCCATGTAGCACTCATGTCCATTAATTAGAAACGCTTGGATCCAAAAGCAGAATCACAATCGTGAATGAATGGAACCCAACATAAAAGTGATACTGATTACAAAGAGATTTGATGCCAAGTATTGGAATTTGTCAATACGATCAGTGTAGGAGAAAAGTGCCTTAAAATTTTGTGCACATCACAGTTTGCATACTTTATAACCATATCCGGTGGAGCATATACGAAGGGGTGCTGAAAAGTACCTGGATTTAAGGGCATCACTAAAGCCCTGGTTGGAAGTTCAACCTTCCGAGTTCTTTTATAGGGCTTAGAAAAACTGAAGGACCGATGCCATAAGTGTGTGAATCTGAGAGCGGAATATGATGAATAAAATCATAATTAACTGATCCTCTTGTATTTTCTTTTAACCAAAGCCAGGAACTTTTTAGCAACCCTGACTGCTAGTCCCTAAAGCTTTTTTTTTAAATTCTCTCTCTCTCTCTCTCTCTCTCTCTCTCTCTCTCTCTCTGTGTTTATTTCCTCGTGTTCCTTTCTGTTGAAGAGCGTACACTCGAAACGTAAAATACTTTCCCACCTTCCCGAACGTTAAACTAATACACCTGTTTGTTGTTTATACACCTGTCTCCGCCTTTTGTTTTTCTGTAAAACCCAAATATATATACTCCCCCACACACACATGTATGTACGAGGGAGTGCAGAAAAGTCCTTGGCTTTAAGGGTATTGCGAAAGTCCTAGCTGGAGGTACAACCTTCCGAGTTCTTTTACAGGGCTTAGAAAAACTGAAGGACCGCTGCAATAAGTGTGTGAGTCTGAGAGGGGAATATGTTGATAAAATCATAATTAACTGATCCTCCTCTATTTTCTTTTATCCAAAGCCTGGAACTTTTGGCACCCCTCGTATATTGCACGCAAGAATAACCGATTGTCTACTTCTTCATGATAAATTTCCATCTTCACTACTTCATGGTTCTCTGAAAATGCATGCTTATCTTTCCCATGTGTTAAGTAAACGATTACATTCTTGTACACATTTGGTGGTCACTTCAACCGAGTACGAAAGCGGTACTCGGCAAGTCATTCTTTATACTTAACCTACATTACACACACACACACACACACACACACACACACACATATATACAAGGTGTCCATAAAGTCACTTTACAATTTGTGTGTGTGTGTTGTATATGTTGCGTGTCTTTGTGTCTGTGTTTGTCCCCCCCATCACCGCTTGACAATCGGTGTTGATGTGTTTGCGTCCCCGTAACTTAGCCGTTCAACAAAACAGACCGATAGAATAAGTACTAGGCTTAGAAAATAAGTGCCGGGGTTGATTTCTTCAACTGAAACCCTTCAAGACGGTGCTCCGGCATGGTCGCAGTCAAATGACTGAAACAAACAAAAGAATAAAAGAATATGATATATATATATATATATATATATATATATATATATATATATACCCTTTACTCTTTTACTTGTTTCAGTCATTTGACTGCGGCCATGCTGGAGCACCGCCTTTAATCGAACAAATCGACCCCAGGACTTATTCTTTGTAAGCCTAGTACTTATTCTATTGGTCTCTTTTGCCGAACCGCTAAGTTACGGGGACGTAAACACACCAGCATCGGTTGTCAAGCGATGGAGGTGGGGACAAACACAGACACACAAACACACATACATATATATATATATATATATATATATATATATATATATATATATATACATACATACATACATATATACGACGGGCTTCTTTCAGTTTCCGCCTACCAAATCCACTCACAAGGCATTGGTCGGCCCGAGGCTATAGTAGAAGACACTTGCCCAAGGTGCCAAGCAGTGGGACTGAACCCGGAACTATGTGGTTGGTAGGCAAGCTACTTACCACATAGCCACTCCTGTTTCGGTGCGAATGGTTTTTTTATACGGCGCCAACATTGTAATCCTGTAAATAATAATAATAATGGTATTTTTATATAAGTTTAAAGCTTATGGCTTCAAATATAAAAGTGTAAACAAGCGAGATTGGATTGAGCAAACGTGCTTTATTGCATAACACTTCAACTGTTTCATCTCCGCTTTACCAAACAAAACTTTTATACTATTGTCGGATATACTATGATATGATACATTAGATATATTACATCGCATCAGTATTACATCTGCAACATTGGTGAGAAAAAAATGACAAAACAATAAGAAAAAAGGAAAACTAGACACAAATAATTAAACAGACAAAACATAGCATTTAACCGATCTTTGTGTCTGCATAGTTCTAATTCACTAATAGCCATTGTCGCCAGGGGTGGGTAGGACGTCTTAACAGACCAATCCAGCGTATATATATATAGGGTTTTGAGCTAAACTTGAGAGTTTGCAAAGGAAAAGAAAACACGATATGCCCTTAAAAGTATTTTGAAAAAAAAAATACCAACTAGATTATGGTTGGTTGATAGCAGTTTACTCAAAGTAACTGCCCTCAGCTTCCACCATGGCCTCAAGACAGCTCCGGAACCCGATGCGTGCGTTCTTCACTGGGTCTCTGTGAAGGTCTTCGAACACCTCCTTGATCTTGGGAAACCAGTTCGGCCTTGGAATTGCAGGCAGAGCGGTAAGTGTCTTTCTAAACTGCGCCTCACACATAGCAATCTATGGAATAACAATTACGAGGTTAGAAACTGGAGCAGGTGGAATCGTAGAAATTCTCCGACGAACACTTCAGAATCTCTTCGGAGGTATTTAGGTATTTTAAAGAGCCGAATCCCACTGCCACACATATGGCTCTCCAGGGAGGGTTTTACAACCAACAGCCCCAAGAGCTTCACATAGCTGTCTTAGTTAAGCCAAAGTTTCTTGTCTTGCAGTTGTTGGATGAATTCTGATATGCAGACAGTCAGAAGGCCTGTTGTGTTCCTTCCTGCTGGCCACGACTTCGTATCCGTCGCAGCTATTCCTATTGCGATTTACAGCTTTTACAGAGTTCACAGAACATTGAGCAGCAGTCATAATAATGTTGGCATTTTGATATCTGGCGCGTATCATCGTAATACAGGTAACTCTTTTCCAATATTCAGATGGCTTCCAGTCCTCCATATCAGCTAACTTTTCCTTAACTACAACTTTAATCTTTATGCTGCCCACCGCGGCCAACAGTTCACTGGTACATCAAGCCATTCCTGAGAAAAGGAGACAAAAAAACCGTCAAATTCAACCCGAACACCCTTACATATATATATACATACATATATATATATATATATATATATATATATATATATATATATATATATATATATATATATATATATATATATATACACGCACACACACGTGTAAGTGGACAAACGAAAGAAAAGGGAACTCAACACGTTTAGTAGGAGTTACATGTATCGTTTAAAACTGTTTCATTCCGTTCTGTAGTACTTCAAGTTTCGCAGGCCCTTAACGGGAGTCTAACTCCTTCAGGCTTCTGGAACTCGGCATTTCAGAAGCAAGAGGAAGTCGGGCTCCCGTTAGGGGCCTGCGAAAAAAAAAAAAAAAAAAAAAATATATATATATATATATATATATATATATAAACTTAGATGCTTTGACCAAAGATTGGTCCAGGCCATGTCTAACTTAATAGCACCATAAATTCTTACACCAAAATCTTATGTTGACCCTTAAGAGCAATATGGACCCCTAAGGACCTTATGGGCTCCTAAGGATCTTATGGACTCCTGTTGAGAAACACTGCTTTAAAGAAAAATTGGTGTTCTTAGATCGGAAGAATAAAACATCAAGAATTATGAATTTTTGGAATTATGAAGTGTTGCTATATGGTAAGGGGGTTGCTTTCTCAACCACATGGTTCTGTGTTCGATCCCACTGCGTGGCACCTTGGGAAAAGGCCTTTTACTATAACCTCGGACCAACCAAAATTTAGTGAATGGATTTGGTAAACACAAACTGAAAGAAACCCATCGTATATATATATATATATATACATATAGACACACGCGCGCGCGCGTGCTTGTGTCTTTTTGTCTGTGTTTTTCTCCTTCACCACCTCTTGACAACCGGTGTTTGTGTGTTTACGTCCCATTAACTTAGCAGTTCAGCAAAACAGACTGATACAATAAGTACCAGGCTTTAAAAATTAAGTGCTGGGATCGATTCATTTGACAAAAAATTCTTCAAGGTGGTGCCCCAGCATGGCCGCAGTTTAATGACTGACAATTAGTAAAAAAAAAAAAACAGATAAAAAATTGTCAGATTTTTCACAAGTTTAGAAGATCTCCAGTGAGACCAGCGGTGAGATTATCTCTTCGGAAGGAAACTCTATCGTTGTTTGTCTTGACGTGACGAAGCGCATTGATAAAATATCCTGTAGTCTGCATCTGTCTGATGCCAGATTTAGATTCTCTGCTACAAGTGTAATCAAAATAAAGAAAATAGTGAAGATTATTTGGAATATATTTTTATTGTGGATATATGGATATTTGGATATATTGTGGCGCAGGAGTGGCTGTGTGGTAAGTAGCTCGCTTACCAACCACATGGTTCCGAGTTCATTCCCACTGCGTGGCGTCTTGCGCAAGTGTCTTCTACTATAGCCTCGGGCCGACCAAAGCCTTGTGAGTGGATTTGGTAGACGGAAACTGAAAGAAGCCTGTCGTATATATGTATATATATATATATATATATATATATATATATATATATTTGTGTGTTTGTGTTTGTCCCCCCAACATCGCTTGACAACCGATGCTGGTGTTTTTACGTCCCCGTAACTTAGCGGTTCGGCAAAAGAGACCGATAGAACAAGTACTAGGCTTACAAAGAATAAGTCCTGGGGTCGATTTGCTCGACTAAAGGTGGTGCTCCAGCATGGCCGCAGTCAAATGACTGAAACAAATAAAAAAAAAATCTCATTTTAGAATTACTAGTCGTAATTTTTTTTTCTTTTTAAGTAATCAATGTGGATGAGTTTAACATTGATTATTAGAAGCAAATGAATGCAAAATTTAACATTGAAACTTGTGCTACTGCCGCAGACAGTCCGTTTGAAAAATGGCATTGTAGAGCGACAGAACTTGTTAGTGACGGAAGCAGTGCAGCAAACATTAGAAGATGGGAAATGTGGACCAAAGACAGCCCTCCATTGGGTTACTAGTGCAAAAAATACACCAGAATTACTCAGGACATTGTATATGTGAATTTGTATTTAGCTCTATTGTTACCACACACTCGGTTCTACTTGATTTGTCAGCTGTCCTGAAACGTAATGATATGTTCAGACATGCGCTTAATAATGCTAAGTGTACCAGTTATGAATTGGTGAGGGCAGACTTTTGATTTCACCACAACATTTTTGTAGGGCGATATACAGGAGAGAGGTGTTCCTTAGGCCGTATCTGAAACTGAATAGATGTATGCATGGGTTGAATGATTCACTTTGGTCATTGTATAAGGTCAGTTTTATACTGATCAAAGTAGAGCGAGTTGTGGGTGTTTATGATATTGCTTTATTTCTCTGATATAGTGTATGGAGGAAACTGATGGGTATTCTAGGCAATGATGGCGGATGATTTTGTATTCTGTGGAAATGAAATGTTTGAGAAGATGAATACAGTAATGAGAAAGGAGTTTGAAGTGGAACAATCATGAGAATAGAACGTTCGAGTACTTAGGACTGAATGATAATCGATCCAAGAATGGAATCACAGTAGATTCAGATATATACTGGTACTCTATAGGTTACGACGACGAGGATTCCAGTTGAACCAATCAACGGAACAGCCTGCTCGTGAAATTAACGTGCAAGTGGCTGAGCAATCCACAGACACATGTACCCCTAACGTAGTTATCGGGGATATTCAGCGTGACACAGAGAGTGTCAAGACAGGCCCTTTGAAATACAGGTGCTATTCATTTTTGCCAGCTGAGTGGACTGGAGCAACGTGAAATAAAGTGTCTTGCTCAAGGACACAACGCGTCGCCGGGAATTGAACTCACGACCTTGCGATCGTGGGCCGAATACCAGAACCACTAAGCCACACGCCTTCACTCAGATATATACATATTATCCATATCTCCAGTAGAAAAAAGAATAAGAAGATTATGAAGGAAGAATGATGAGTGAAATGCGGATGAGAAATTCTGAATTAAAAATTTTAAAAATTGCAGACCAGATGATGTAGGTATCAACACAAACTCGTCCATGCGTGGCATTTGTTTGTAAAAAGCCAATGATGGAAAATTCCCCAAAGCAAGGATTCTGTTTAAATCTAATAAAGCATTATCAAAGCTTAACGAACGATTCCACATTATTTCCAATGTTAAGAAAGTCTTCAGGTGTGAATATTATCTGTTATTCTGCTGCTGCTTATGTCAGCCTGGGGAATGTATCTTCACGAGGTGGTTTTGCCGGAAGTACTCTGTAAAACTAAAACTCGCTGCTTGTAAGACCCTAGAGTTCAGAGCGACCTTAAGTGAGAACGTGAGAACAAAAACAATAACGGATGGACACTATAACAAAGAAATATATTGAGGATAAATATGTTATTTACCGGCTGCATCTAGGATCTCCGTGCTGACGCTTTCTGCGATGGTACACAGTAATCCATCGTAGCCATCCTTTAAGACTTCCAGTAACTTGTCCCTGGGCATTATTTCGTCCGAGGCCCATGATTTCACTGTTATACCCTCATTTAACAGCACATAAATCCCGGCCATAGGAATCCGACGCGTTATATAAACGCGTTTACCAGACAAGGATTGGCCACACAAACACCTGAGCATAATTTAATAAGTTTTTTGTTGTTTTAAACATCACCCAAATATCCTCAGTGGACACCATTGCCCGTTTAGCAGTGACATCTTGAAGATTATGTTTTTTTTTCCTTTTCTTTACTTTCTTTTTTTCTTTTTCTTTCTTTTTCTTATTATTTTTTTGTTTTTGGTTGACTTTATTTCAACGCTTTTGACGTTAAAAAAAAAAAGAACAAAATACATTTAGCGTCTCTATGGCAATGTTCACAAGAAATTAAATGGCAACGGTTTTTAGAATCTCCTAATTGTATGATGTTACCAACTAACAATTGTTGTTGTTGGTAGTGGTGAAGGGGGAGCGGGAGTAGTGATATGAGTAGTGGTTGTGGTGATGGTGGTGTTGTTGGTGGTGGTGTTATTGTTGTTTTTGTTGGTGGCGGTGTTAGTCATGGATGTAGTTGTGGTGGTGGTGGTGGCGGTGGTGGTGGTTGTAGTCGTCGATGTCGTGATGTTAAGTACCTGTTCGTCCCAATCCGGCAAGCAGCAGACCTATGATGAAAAGTAAGCCAACCATGCCAGTCCAATCTATTTTTCCTCCGATCATAGTGTATCTGGAACTGCATTACCTGATGTGTCTATCACAGTATTCTAAATACGGTTCGGAGTAATTTGAAGGAGATTTTGGCTGCTATTTTTATACTTGTCTAGGTACTCTTTGTTCCTAGAAGCTAAATTACTTTCGATTCATAGTATCCATTCATCCATCCATCCATCCATCCATCCATCCATTGGTCACGGCTGGACTATCTTTCAGTATAGGCCAGCTTACTTTTCAAACGATTTTGTACCTTGACTATTTTCAGGAACTCCAGACAAGTAGAAGGAATGGAACAAGCAGCGGTGTAACTAGATCGTGTACTGCCGAAGGCAGTCCTTGAATTAGCCCTTTAACTCCGGGCTTTACGTCCTATACAGTCTTATACAATAAATCCAAAAGTGCCGCCCCCATCGCGCCCCCTAGCTTCGCTACAGGGACTAAGTTACCCGCAGACCGGAAACCAGACCTTAATGTTTATTAGAGAGAGGCCTCCACTTAAGCCACTCATGAATCAAGTGGTGTGGTTAAATCAGCGATGGATTAAGTCCATCACCTAAGATTAATAGATTAACATTTTCTTACAAAGGTGGAAGGCCAGAAAACTGATGGAAGAGGACAAGGAGGGATATAATCGATTATATCCACCCGAATACTTGACCGGTACTTTATTTGTCGACGACGAGAAGATGAAAGGCAAAGATATTCTCAGTGAGGATTTTACAGAGTAAGGTGGCGAGCTGGCACAATCGATAGCACGCCGGGCGAAATGCTTTCCGGCACTTTGTCCTTCTCTACGTTCTGAGTTCAAATTCCGTCGATGTCGACTTTACCTTTTATCCTTTTGGAGGTCCATAAAAAAAGTACCAGTTGAGTACTGGGGTCGATGTAGTCGACTTTTCTCCTTTCTCGAAATTGCTGGCCTTGTGCCAAAATTTAAACCCAGTATATACCATAAGGCATAATGCATTGATTTGCTCAAATACCTACAATACTGCTAAGACACCTCTGCTTACTAATCTTTTGTTTTTTACTTGTTTTAGTCATTTGACTGTAGCCATGTTGGGGCATCGCCTTGAAGAATTTTTAGTCGAAGGAATCCCCCCACCAAACTTATTTTTTTTAAAGTCTGATAACTTCTTCTATAGGTCTTTTTTGGCGAATCACCAAGTTGTGAAGCAACGGTGGAGGAAAAGCATAGACACATATACATACACGTGCGTACACACGCACACTCACACACAAATGTATATGTGTGTGTGTGTGTGTTTGTGTGACGAGCTTCTTTCAGTTTCCGTCTACAAAATCCACTCACAAGACTTCGATCGGCCTGCGGTTATAGTAGCAAACACTTGCCCGAATTGTCACACATTGGGATTGAACTCGGAACCATGGGATTAGGAAGCAAACCACACAATGACGCAACCAGCCTGCACTTATGGAGAAGTAATGGGATACATTTTTTTAATTTGTTTCTTTTTATAAGAGCTATTCTATGTAACTTTTGGTAAATATTCCATGTTTTCTGTGTGTAGGACATTTGATGTGCATACTTCCGGTTGTTTAATCCAATGGATAGCACTGACTACCTGTTGAATCATTGAGCACTCCTATTGATTAAATTTTCCAGTAAGACAAACAAAAATTCAACTGCTGAGGTCTTCGAAGTGCACCGGAAATCAAGATATCACTGACTCACTTCATATGGAACAACTTTTAAAAAATTATTTTTTAAACTACACATCTATAATACATTAAAAGTGAGTTTGAATCTTGCTTGCTTGCTTACAATGTTATCCAGCCAAACTGGTGAAAAATAGGGAAATACTATGAATTAAGTTTCCCTTGAAATGTGCATATGAACGGAATAAAACAAGTTTCGTGTAAATCGGACAAGTGGTTGTTGAGATATGAGGGATTTTCGGGGGTATAGATGTATAGGGTAATGGGTAAAGACTCTCTTCGGTCATGAATGATCATGAGATTGCACCTAAAAAATTCCCCTTCAAGGCACAAGTCCGGGCACCCCTCTCCACGCCACCGATGTTATCCGAAGGAAAGGCAAAGACGGATACAGCTTGGCACCAGTGACATAGCAACTCATTTCTACAGCTGAGTGAACTGAAGAAACGAGAAATAAAGTGCCTTGCTCAAGAACACAACACACAGCTTGGTCCGGGAATCGAACTCACAACCTCATGATTATGAGCGTGATACTCTAACCACTGAGCCATGTAACTTCACACTAGATAGATAGATAGATAGATATACATGCACGCGCGCGCGCACACACAGGGGATGTGCTTCTTTCAGTTTCCTTGTCTACCAAATCTACTGACAAGGCTTTGGTCAGCCCGGGGCTATGGTGGAAGACAAGTGCCGAATGTGCCGCGCAGTGGGATTGAACGCATGACCATTCGGTTAGGAAATGAATTTCTCATCCACACAGCCACGCCGGCATAAAACAGAAGCAAAAAAAAAACAGTCATTAAAAATACAGAAAAAAATTAATAATACACACACACATTTCTCTGTTCGGCCTTCTTAGCTGTAATATTGCGCCGCTTCTGTAAATGAGGTATCACATTTATGAAAGCCAGTTGAAGAGACTGATAATGCTGACATGTTATCGCAGACATTCAAACACAGACAAAAATCGATACCAATATCTTGACGTCATCGAAGTAATTTTTTCGTATTTTTTGTTGTTTTTGTTGTTTTTCTCTCTTTCTCTCATCCATTATCATTCACAGATAATTGTACTTCCCTTACTACTGTAATACTTTTGTTTAGCTCGTGTTTGTGCATGTATGTGTCGTTTTGGCTACGCGCTTGTGTTTTGTGAAGTATGTGTGGGTGTGTATGTGTGTGTGTGTGTGTGTGTGTGTGTGTGTGTGTGTGTGTGCACGCGTGTGTGTGTATGTGTGTTAAGTGAAGTTTCTGGGTGTATGTATGTTAGTGTTAAGTGAAATGTGAGTGCGTGTGTGAGTGGATGTGTTTGTATATTGTGAAGTGTGTGTGAGTGTGTTTGTGTATTATGAAGTGTGTATGTGTGTGTATTTTGTTATATGTGTGTTGTGAGTCTTTATGTGTTGTGAAGTGTGTGTGTGTGTGCGCGCGTGCTTGTATATTTTGTGAAGAGTGTGTATGTTTATGTATGTGTGTGTGCGCGCATCTTTTGATGTATATGTGTGCTAATTGTGTGTGTGTGTGTGTGTGTGTGTGTGTGTGTGTGTGTGTGTGTGTGTATGCAATGAGTAAGTACACGTAATTGGCTAATAATTATACATTTTACATGACAGCAATAGTGTAACTAGGGTGGGAGGCGGTCCGGCCCGGGCGTCTCTTTTACGAGAGCGGCACTTTGGGAAAGTGTCTTCTACTATAGCCTTGGGCCGACCAAAGCCTTGTGAGTGGATCTGGTAGACGGAAACTGAAAGAAGCCCTCATGTATATATAGTTCAAATTTTCAGCAAAATAAAAGCCGAGATAGGTGTAGGAACCACAAGCAGGTGTAATAATTTGACGCTCGGGAACAATGGAAAAGTCTTTTACGTTTCGAGCCTACGCTCTTCAACGGAAAGGAATAAGAGGGGGGAAATGGAGAGAGAATAAAAAAAAAACGGAGACAAAAACAGTGTAGAGTTCAGCGGTCCAGCATGGCGAATATATATATACACACACACACATTCATACATACATATTTGGGTGTATGTATGTTAGTGCTAAGTGAAATGTGCGTGTGTGTGTATGTGAGTGTGTTTGTATATTGTGAAGCGTGTGTGTGTGTATTTTGCTATATGTTTGTTGTAAGTGTTAATTTCCCCAAGACACCTGATGAAGGCTGGAGGGTACATCAGCCGAAACGTTGTATTAACAACAAACAAGATGAGGACAAATATCTGTCAAGTGTAAATAATGTACATAATTCCTCATCTCTTAAATATAGAACTGTATTATATTTATATTTGTGTGTGGGTGGGGTGCGTCCCACCACCGCTTGACAACCAGTATTGGTGTCTTCTCCGTAACATAGCGATTCGGCAAAAGAGAACGATGGAGAATAAGTAGTAGATTTTAAACACTAAGTCCTGAGGTCGATTAGTTCGACAAAAGCTCTTCAAGGCGGTGCCCCAGCATGGCCGCAGTCAAATGGCTGGAACAAGTAAAAAGAAGAAAAAAAATACAAGCAAAAACAGAAACAATGCAATTTCAAGTCAGTTCATTGATATAAAAGTGTAGCAAAAGGAGCGAAGGAAGCAGTTAAGTCCCCAGGGCAGAGGCGTAAATACATGCACGCACGCACACACACACACACACACACACGCACACACACACACATATATATAATGCATGTATGTATTTGTGTATGTCTGTGTTTGTCTGCCCACCATCGCTTGACAACCGATGCTGGTGTATGTATGACCTCATTACTTAGCAGTACGGCGAAAGTGACCGATAGACTTACAAAGAATAAGTTCTGGGATCGATTTCTTCGACTAACACCTTTTAAGGCGGTGCTCCAGCCTGGCCGCAGTCAAATGATTGAAACAAGTAAAAGAGAATAAAGAAACACACACACACACACACACACACACATACATATATATATATGTACACCATGTGAACATACTCGACCCGATGACTATATATGTCTTATGTAAGGGATGTAAAAAAAGGGTAACGTCACCCTTCGGTCATGAATGACAACGAAATTTCACCTAGAAAGTTACCCTCCGAGGCACAAGTCCGGGCAAGATTGTTCCTGGAAGATCAGCAGTTGTCCATGCATACCAGCCTCCGCTCTCCACGCCACCGACGTTGTCCAAGATAAAAGCAAAAGCCGAAACAACTTGGCACCAGTGACGCCGTAACTCATTTCTACAGCTGAGTGAACTGGAGCAACATGAAATAAAGTGTCTTGCCGAAGAACTTAGCACACAGCCCGGTCCGGGAATGGAACTCACTACCTCATGACTGTGAACCCGATGCTCTAACCACAGCTATGCGACCTCACTGTAAGGGATGTATTTCCTATTATATTTTACGCAATGATCTGAAAGATATGTATAAAATGCTTTCAAAGTTGATCAGTGTAACGAGCGCGCGCGCACATATGTACATACATGCATACATATCAAAAAGGATCTATTGACCTGGTCTCAGTAACAACAACAACAGCAACATCATCCCACAACCAGCAGACACGCACATAGAGAGCTCACAATACTGGAACTCCGTCAATTGCGACGACGAGCGTTGCAGCTAATCCGATCGACAGAACAACCTGCTCGTGAAATTAACGTGCAAGTGGTTGAGCACTCCACAGACACGTATAGCCAAAATGTAGTCCTCAGGGAGATTCAGTGTGACAAAGAATGTCACAAGGCTGGCCCTTTGAATTACCGGTACAACTCATTCTTGCCAGGTGAGTTGACTGTGGCAATGTGAAACAAGGTGTTTTGCCCAAGGACACAACGCGTCGCCGGAAATCGAACTCACGTCCTTAGGATCTTGAGCCGAATATCATACTACAAAGCCACCCGTCTTCACGATAATAACAAACACATCAATAATAAGAACGTGGACACTGCTTGGTACGACCAGCCGTCACTCCCGAACATTTACCATGTTTTCACTTATTGTTTTCAGTTGTGTAGTAGCTAGCTTGCGTGTGTATTTCCCGCAGTAGCTTTTGAGTTTTTCGCCCTCACCCGACTTCCTGCCTTCTAGCTGGCACTCCGTCGGTTACGAGGTCGAGGGTTCGAGTTGATCCGATCAAGAGAACAGCCTGCTCGTGAAATTAACGTGCAAGTGGCTGAGCACTCCACAGACCTAGACCCTTAACATAGTTCTCAGGGAGATTCAGCGTGACACAGAGTGTGACAAGGCTGGCCCTTTGAAATACAGGTACTACTCATTTTTGCCAGCTGAGTGAACTGGAGCAACGGGAAATAAAGTACCATTTACCGTAATTTCGCTAGCTTGAGTGTGTACTTCTCGGAGCAGCCTCTGAGTTTTCTGTCTCCACTCGACTTCCTGCCCTCTATACAAACTTATATTACAGATCCAAAGGTGTTGCTCCGCCACCACACAAAAGAAAGCGTCACCCCAGAATGGACTACCCCCATCGCTGCCACCCCTTTGTTACGCTACTGTTTTAGGTTCGCTTGTAGGCATATGCACCCCTCTTTCTCTCAGCTTCCTCCTCCTCTCTCTCTCTCTCACAGACACACACACACACACACACACACTCTCTCTCTCTCGGCTCTCTCTCTCTCTCTCTCTCTCTCTCGGCTCTCGCTCACCGTTGAACTCAACGAAACATTCAGGATGTAACAGTAAGGAGGGGACCCGGTAGTGCCCGCAGAACCCGGGCGGTAGTTAATTACTGCTGAGTAGACTGCAACAACGCGGAATGAAGTGCTTTGAACAAGGAATGACACAAGGGGTCACCCCGGTTCAGGAACTGAACTCACACCTCTACGGTCGTGAGACAAACACCCTCGCCACTAAGTCAAGCGCCGCTTCGATCAACAAACGTGACAATAACATCAACACAATAAACTAGTAGCAGCAGCAGCAGTAGTAGTAGTAGTAGTAGTAGTAGTAGTAGTAGTAACAGCAGCAGCAGCACTAGCAACAGTTGTAGTAGTAGTAGTAGTAACAGCAGTAGTAGTAGTAGCAGCAGCGGCGGAACGGTGTTGTTGTTGTGGTAATAGTACTAGTAGTAGGATCAAAAGTAACAGTAGCAGTAACAGCAGCAGTTGTAGCGGTGGTGCTAGTGGCAGTGACGGTGGTAGTAGTAGTAGTAGTAGTAGTAGTAGTAGTAGTAGTAGTAGTAGTAGCGATGCTGTTGCTGCTGTTGTTTCGACGGTAATCTCCCACTAAACAAGTGCAGAGGAAGTTGAGGTTAGTCGACAATATTTTAAAGTCTTCAAGAGTTCTCAATGAATAATCTGGTGGAATTAGTTGCCTAGCAACGGCAGCAGCAGAATTCAGAATGTCTTCTCGATCTCATACGCCACCCTCCACCTTTCATACTTTCCTCTTCCTTCTCCTCCATTATCACACCGCGTCCGCTTCATTTACCCGTAGATTTTCTTTCTCTATCTTCTTCTTCTTCTTCTTCTTCTTCTTCTTCTTCTTCTTCTTCTTCTTCTTCTTCTTCTTCTTCTTCTTCTCCTCCTCCTCCTCCTCCTCCTCCTTCTCCTTCTTCTTCTTCTTCTTCTTCTTCTTCTTCTTCTTCTTCTTCTTCTTCTTCTTCTTCTTCTTCTTCTTCTTCTTCAATGTCGGTCAGCTGATAAGCAAGTTTTCCGTCGTCTTCCTTCGCTTCCTCCCACGCAAGAGAGAACACCTGGAAATCTTCCATTCCGTGGAATACCATAACTGCAAGTCCTCAGCCGCTGCAGTTGTTGTTGTTGTTGTCGCTGTTGCAGCTGCTGCTGCTGCATCAGCTAACGTCCATCCACCCAGCTACCTGTCCGGCTAGTCTTTGATACAGCCAGCCAAATAGCCTGCCATCGATTTAACCTACCATCCAGGCTACCATCACCCCATCGATCCATCAATCCACCAACTAACCTTCCAGTCGTCTAACCATCTAACCATCTAACCATCGATCTATCAATCCATCAATCCATCCATCCTTTTGTCAATTCATCTATCAACCTATCCAACCAGAAATCCATCGATCCATCAATCTACCCATCCACCCATCTAACCATCCAACCATCGATCCATCCATTCACCCATCCATTTATCAAACCATCCAAGTATCGATCCATCAATCCATCCATCCTTTCATTAATCCATCTATCAACCTATCCAACCAGAGATTCATCGATCTATCAATCTATCCACCCACCCATCGATCCATCAATCCATCCATTCCTCAATCCATCAATCCATCAGTCCATCTATCCACCTATCCACACATCTAACCATCCATTCACACATTCAATCACCGAACGACTCAACCATTGATCCATCAATCCATTCATCCACCCATGTAAGATATCCCAACTATTCACCTTTCAGTGTGAAACAATTATAAAAGAAAAGCTATGTTCTTTGAGACGAAATATGCTACTCTTTCTAGTAAAATCGATCGGCAAAGATGCAAAGTAAATAAGTGTCAGAAGGCCAGTAGATTCTTTTCTCGAGAAATTGCGGAGAGCACCCCCCCCCCCCCACACACACACAAAAGCGAAGATTGTAACAATAAGACACAGGTGAGAGGCCAGCCATTACAAGGAGATGCGGTTGCTGCTTACGAAAATATAGAAATGCGTGAATGGAAAAGGCATGCGACGTTTTGTTACCACCATTTGGCGTCGCTGATTCAGCGCTGACCTATTTGACATCGGATGTTTTAATGTTTCTTGTTTTCTACCCTCCCCCTCTTCTTCATTCTCTCTCTCTCTCTCTCTCTCTCTCTCTCTCTCTCTCTCTCTCTCTCTCTCTCTCTCTCTCTCTCTCTCTCACTGTACGTGTATAGTTCTTGTCACGCGTGTATCCGTTTGTGTGTTTGCGTATGTGTGTATTTGCCACCAGTACCAAAAAATACTGTCGTCAAGACAACACAGGTTAAATATCAAGTCAGCTGTTCCAGATCTTCTCATTCCAAATTAAAGGGGTGCAGGCGTGGCTGTGAACCACATGGTTCCGGTTTCAGTCCCACTGAGTGGCCAACCAAAAACTTGTGAGCAGACTTGGTGGACGGAAACGGAAATGTTTGTCTATATGCATGTGCGTGTGTGTGTGTGTGTGAGAGTGTGTGTGTATCTTCTACTATAGCCTCGGGCCGACCAGAGCCTTGTGAGTGGATTGGGTAGATGGAAACTGAAAGAAGCCCGTGTATGTATATGTATATATATGAATATATTTGTGTGTGTCTGTGTTTGTCTCTACCCCCATCACTTGACAACCGATGTTAGTGTGTTTACGTCGCCCGTAACATAGCGGTTCGGCATAAGAGACCGATAGAATAACTACTAGGCTTACAAAGAATAAGTCTTGGGGTCGATTTGTTCGACTAAATGCAGTGCTCCAGCATGGCCACAGTCAAATCACTTAAACAAGTAAAAGAATAAAATAATCTCCCCTTCTTCTTAGCTCTCCTGTGTGACCCTTCTGTCCAGCATTTGCCATGATAGATCACTGACCACTACACACACTTTTTTTCTCTCCTTGTTTCTTTCTGTGTTCCTTTCTATGGAAGAGCGTAGGCTCGAAACGTTAAAAACTTTTTCAATTCCCGAGCGTTATACTAATACATCGGTTTGTTTTCTACACCACCTGTCTTTGTCTTTTGTTTTTTTATGAATTCTCCCTATATATATATATATATATATATATATATATATATATATATATATATATATATATATATATATACATATATACGACAGGCTTCTTTCAGTTTCCGTCTATCAAATCCACTCACAAGGCTTTGGTCGGCCCGAGGCTATAGTAGAAGACACTTGCCCAAGGTGCCACGCAGTAGGACTGAACCCGGAACCATATGGTTGGTAAGCAAGCTACTTACCACACAGCCACTCCTGTGCCTATATATATATATATATATATATATATATATATATATATATATATATATATATATATATATATATATATATATATATATATATATATATATATATATATATATATATATATATATATATATATATATATATATATATATATATATATATATATATATATATATATATATATATATATATATATATATATATATATATATATATATATATATATATATATATATGAAGAGATAGAGAAGGAGAGAGGTAGAGACTCATACATACATACACTGTGTGTGTGTGTGTGCGTGCTTTAATGCACTAAGTGCCTATATGAGATCTCTCAAGGTTAATAACGCAATATTCAGTCTTCTAACAAGGCATCCATGTTAATCTGGTTATAAAGATTGCCTTTTCGTATTAATACCGCCTCTGTCGCCAATAATTGATATATACACACACACTCACTCATTAACACATATGCGAAACACGCAAAAACTCATATACGCAATGTACATGGATGTGTACGACCGTGATTGCGTATAACCACGGAGACACCTCTGCGTTACCATTGTCTCATAGCCTAGAATCAGAAACATCGATGTATATAATCGTTCCTAAAACTAATCAATAAAAATGTATTTAGTGGACTCGATTTACGTTTATATATTCCATTCTTATTTTTTCTCACGATCGTCTGACGTTGCTATGTCAATCAATGCCTGATCCATACATCCCACAAGTCTTTCTCTTTGTGTCTAGTTTGTTGAAGTGGCGATAAATTCTGAACACTCAACCATTGTAGGCGACTGGGAAAGAAACGAGATAAGCGTTTCGAGTGTTATCGGTGAGTATGCTATTTTTCTTTGAGTTTGCAGTAGTAGTAGTAGTAGTAGTAGTAGTAGTAGTAGTAGTAGTAGTAGTAGTAGCAGCAGCTGCTGCTGCTGCTGCTGCTGCTGCACCACCAACAGCTGTAGTGGAGAATTCTTGCACTTGTAATTGAGGACAGAATCTGCGATTTACAATTTCATATGTATATATATGTGTTTGTGTGTGTGTGTGTGTAAGAAGGGATGACCACTAAGTGGACATCCGATATGCTAGAAAGAACATATATATATATATATATATATATAAAGGGTAAAGAGCTATATATATATAAAGGGTAAAGGACTCCTTCGGTCATGAATGACCATGGGATTGCGCCTAGAAAGTTCTCCGAGGCACAAGTCCAGGCAAGGTTGTTTACGGAAGACCCGCGGTCGTCCATGCATATCTGTCTACCCTCTCCACGCCACCGATCTCATCCAAAGCAAAGCCGATACAGTTTAGCACCAGTGACATCACAACTCATTTCTACAGCTGAGTGAACTGGAGCTACATGAAATGTAGTGTCTTGCGCAAGAATACAACACAGAGCCCAGTCCAGGATTCGAACTCACTACCTCATGATTGTGAGCCCGACGCTCTAATCACTGAGCCATGTGCCTTCACATGTTTGCTTACGGCCATATCACGTTGAATGCAACGGTTCTCGTCCGATCACTGAAGTTAAGCAACGTCGAGCTTAGCCTAGTTATTACTTAGACGGGTGACTGCTTGAAAACACCTAGGGGCTGTAAGCATCTCGTATAAATGTGTTTATTATTATAATAATTATTATTATTATTATTATTATTATTATTATTATTATTATTATTATTATTATTATCTCTTTATCGCAGGTTTTGTTGGAACTCCTGGAGTCTTGCCTGTGTAGCGGGCTTACTACCTGCAGCCTACGGTACCATGCTATTCGTTCTTTTCAGCTGTCTAATACTTTCCTGATTATTCTGGCCGTGCCAAGGAGGCAAGCCTTTTGTAACAGTTCTACTGCGCACTCTATTCCAATTCCCTTTATATTCCTCGTGATGCCTTCTGGTACTGATCTTTAGGACCCAACAATAATTGGCATTATCTTTACCTTCTTTATTTTCCATAGCCGGGCTATTTCGTACTTAAGAAGGTTGTATCTATCTATCTATCTATCTATCTATCTATCTTTTTCTCCTTCATTCTTTACTATTCGTGGGTCAAAGAGGCATGCAACATCAGCTATATAGCATATGTAGAGCACCTTGTCCACCACCGGTCTGTTATGCTCTAGCACAACTACCGTTTCGGTTTGCCTCCTTATCCCACCTTCTTCTCTGGCTCTGGGGGAGAAGAAGGTGGGATAAGGGAACCTGCCGGGTGAAAAGGCTTTCACGTTTGGTTCCAGCCTCATTAGCACCATTATTTGATACACTTTTATAAGGCATTTTCACTCAACATTGGAGTATGTGTTTTAAGGTTAGCCACCAATCGGTATTTTTATCGAGACATCATCTCTAGTAAGATTGTCAACCAGGACTGCAGAGCTCTTACTACCCATAAGTTGGGCCTGTTCCCATTATTGTTATTATTATTATTATTATTATTATTATTATTATTATTATTATTATTATTATTATTATCATTTTAAATACGTTTCCTGAGGACTTCCGGCAACGCATGCGCAATGATATACAGTAACCGGCCGGAGATAGCTGCAGCATACCTACACATATGAGCCTTAACGTCTTTCTTTTTTCATACCTTTCGGAAAAATGGATATTTATTATTGATTTTCTACAAATACACTTCAGATAGCGCAGATTCGATTATATCGGAATTTATGATGAAAAAATAAATGTAACGGGGCCAGTAAGCATGTGTGCTATCTGACCAATTTTTCATAATAAATTTTCATAATAAATTCTAAAATATTCGTAATCTACACGCTCTGAAAGGTGCTTGTCGAAATTTTCATTTAAAAACATCAATTATTACGAAAGTTAGGAAACAAAGACAACAGCTGTGAATCTTCTGAAACACCTCTCGCCACTCCCCAAATTTTTTACGCAACAACTTCATGTATAATTAGAATCCACACCATCTGCAGCAAATTTGTAGAAAATTTCATTAAAAAGTATCCATTTTTCTGGAAGTTATGAGGAAAGAAATTTGATGGTCACATTTGTGTATGCATGCCCGTTACTTTAACATAAGTCAAACTATGATTACATTGCAATTACATATCTACATATCAACTTACTTCACTTCACTTTCATTTTATATGTGGCAATATATGATTATATAACTTCATGTTATATATAAACAAAGAATATAATTCTTTCCTTTGGTTTGCTTCAAAAGGGTGACAATAATGTAAATGAGATAGGTTCAGTTTTTCACAACACATAAAACATAGATAGGATAATAGAACTTAGGATGATATTGTGTTTAAAAACGAATACTAACTGCATTAAAAATGCATCGTAGTGTATATATATGTATGCATATATATATATATATATATATATATATATATATATATATATATATATATATATATATATATATATATATATATGTATATATATATATATATATACACAATGATCCATTACCTGGATTTACCCAGAAACAGCTGTAAGACGTTATTATTAACTGTTCCTTACTTCGATTCACCATTGAAATAACTTAAATGAGCTTGTCCTGCCTTGGTTTTGTTTCCATTTTCCTTTAATTTATACCCGCTGACTTAGAAATAGGCTACGGATCCCCAATTCCAGCCCCCGTTGTGAACTTGGATCCTAGTGGCTTATCAATTGGAGCACTCAAGCAGTATACCTATTAGTTTAGATTACCAGTGGCCTAAAACTTCCTATTCTGTGTGTGTGTGTGTGTGTGTGTGTGTGTATATATATGTAAGGGACGACCGTGCGAACTCAAAAAGGAGATATGGTGACGAATGGAAAAACAGAGGACTCCTTTTATTTAAACGCGTCACACGGTCGAACACACAATAATATATCAATGATGATATACTATTATGTTATGCGACGATAACATAGATGACCAGTAATGAAAGACCACAACTGTATAAGATGAATAACAGATATATTTATTGTAGCGTTAAAGATGTATGTCTGTGTGAGAGTGTGAATGCGACATATAAGAACATAATCAAAGACAGGCCGTCGTACAAAGAAAAGTATGTATGTGAGTGATACATGTATGTGTATGTGTATTATTACAGCAGATAGAAAAAGAGTCAATAACACGTGAGCAATTATATACCAGTTCTTGTGTACACTATAGGAAAAGTTCTGTATGTGAAAGTGAGTTGGCTGAGTTTGGCAGAGCTGATCACTAGTTGTGATGTCGTGGCATCGATGCCGGGCCGTGATTCTTGTTATACAGATGTTCGTCGCTGGCTGAGAATTTCTTGTCTGTTTAAGAACTCTTGTCTGTTTAAGAACTCTTGTCTGTTTATTTACCGTGGTGAAGCTGAGTCACCTAACAGAATCGAAGAGAGAGATGTGCCGCGGTAGTTTGGTGTGGTGTACATAGTAAGTCGTGTTGACGCTGGTGGAGATTGATGCTCGGTAGTAGTAATCGTAGAATCGTGTTGGTCATGACGATGATGCTGGATAGTAGTCGTAGACTCTTGTTGCTGATGTGGCGACGGCGGTGGTCATCGTTGGCTGGACGAAGCTGTTGAAGTGGTCGCTGGAACTGCTGCTGCTGTCGTGTGGTACACGGAACAGTTCTCAAAGAGAAACTGGACCGAGACAAATTTGGTTGCCGAGTTAAATCTATTTATAACAAACTATGGGCTCCCGATGGCTTCAGAATTTTACTCTATCACGTGACCTTATTAGGGGCCGTGATTGGTCAGTTTGCGTTCTGGCGGGAAAGGTTCGTAGAATTTGCCGATTCGAATAATGATCAGTCACGTGATGACAAGGATTGGGTTCTCTACTACGCTCGCATTTATTTATATTTAAATGAGAAGATTGTATGTAATGGTGATAGTAGTTTGTATCTAATGGCCGGAGGTAGTTTCACTACATATATATATATATATATATATATATATATATATATATATATATATATATATACATGGAGAATTCACAAAAAAACAAATGACGAAGAAACGTGGTGTAGACAACAAACATATGTATTAGTATAAATCTCGGGAAGTGAAAAAGTCTTTAATGTTTCGAGCCTACGCTCTTCCACAGAAAGAAACAAAGAGAGAAAAAGAGAATGTGTAGTTGCTATGCATAAACTTACTTGGAAATATATGCGTGGCGTTCAATCAAATAATAATATGAATAATATATATATGTGTGTGTGTGTGTGTGTGTGTGTGTGTGTGTGTGTGTGTGTGTGTGTGTGCATATATGGTTACAGGACGTCTCAAAATGTAAACAACATGAAATATGAAAACAAATGAGTTGAATACGCAAACAACGAGAAAAACAAATGGAAAAGGGGACAAGTAACATGAAGAACGACCCTTCATCAGTTGTCGGCTGTCCATCTACATACATACATACATACATACATACATAGACATATACAGACATACACACATATATATACGTACATATATGCATGCATGCATAAATACATACACATACACATACATGCATACACACGAATGCAGACATACATACATACATATATATTTCGTTACGCGCATTAGTTCGATTCGTTCTTTTTCTTTTATTGTTGGTTGTGAAAGAATCTAGACGCCGTTCTCTATGTAAATACAAAAAATATGTCTGAGGGATCTTGTAGCATAAATTTATTGGAATTAGATATTACCTTCGGTGATGTATTTAAATATCTGATTAAAAATGTGTATATATATTTATATATATATATATATATATATATATATATATATATATATATATATCGCCGACTACTGATTTAGGAATAGTATAAAATTACAGATATTTTGCTTTTGTTAATACACACTTTGTTAATATAACCACATCAATTTATCTACCTATCTACCTACCTAATCTATCTATCTATCTGTCTGTCTGTCTATCGATTTATCGATCTATCTTCTATCTGTCTATCTCTCTGTCTGTGTGGTGCTCTGTGTGTGTGTGTGTACGTGTTGTGTTTGTGTATTCGTAGAAAAACATTTGGCAATGCTTCATTTTGAATCACCTAAACATTTGAATACATGCAAACACAACGTACATAAATATGTATGTACGTATGTATGTATGTATGTATATATGTATGTGTGTATGTATGTATGTATGTATGTATGTATGTATGTATACGTATGTATGTATGAATGTATGTATGTATGTAACAACTGATTTAACGAATGGGGAGTGAATATTTGGGTTTCTTATAAATGATACATTTGTGAGATTGGATTCTAACTCACGTATGCAGTCTTATGCAGTTTTATCCACCCTGAGATTATCGATTGAACTGGTCTCTGTCTTTCTGGCTGTCCCCCCCCCTCTGTCTTACACACACGCGCGCGCGCGTGTAATTAGGCACGATTGTATTCATAACAGATTACCTCTTGGAAACCAATCTGGACTCTTCTGGATTGCCGTTTTGGATTACTTCGGCTTACCATTTGGGATTATATTGGATATATGTTATTGCATTATATATTATCCGTGTGCTTTTAGTGTGTGTGTATGTGCGTATGTGTGTGTATGTATGTGCGTGTATGTGTATGCATGTGTTATTTCTTTATTGCCCACAAGGAGCTAATCATAGAGGGGACAAACAAGGACAGACAAAGGGATTAAATCGACCCCAGTACGTAACTGGTACTTAATGTATCGACCTCGAAAGAATGAAAGGCAAAGTCGACCTCGGCGGAATTTGAACCCAGAACGTAACGGCAGACGAAATACCGCTAAGCATTTCGCCTGGCGTGCTAACGTTTCTGCCAGCTCGCCGCCTTCATACATATGTGTGTATGTGTGTATGAATTTATCGTAGTGTATCATGTCTTTAGGGATATATTTATTTCTGCAACTCTGTTCTTCTTCAGCAATTTTTTCTCGTCGTTTTTGAAATCTAAATAAATTTTCCCTCTTTTCAAACCTATTACGATGAGGGTCCGTCTCCGTGCTTTGGCGCCTGGGTGTGCTTCTGAATATTCTGGGTGGGCACTAATTTGTATTGCCGTAAGATTTTTGTAAAATTTTCTAAATCTGAGGGTACGCCATTGAATAGTGAGGGGCCAATGCTGTCCACTGCACCTTCTTAGCAATGATCATGGGATGATGGAGTGTCAAGAAGAAAAAACAAGCATTTTCGTCACCTACTTCTCCTCGCTTTCAATCTAGATTCCAAAGCTGCCAAAATCACTCAAGACGTTTGTGCTGTATACGAAGAAAGTGCTATTAACAGAAAGAACTGCATGGAAATGGTTTTCACCCTTTAGGAGAGGATATTCAACCTCACAGACATCACTTTCCACTCGATCTGTTCAGTCCAATGAAAATCGATTGAACGAGCTCGTCCACGAGGATCTGGGCGCGTTCGCTACAGAATTAGACTAGCAGATACGATGCTCCCACGATATCGTCGCTCGTCACCTTCGCTCGATGGGCAAGGTCCAAAATCTCGGTGCATAGGTGTCACACGCTCTGAACGGAAGCGACACACTCCAGAGCGGCGATGTTATACAAGGTTGCGAAGCGAGCTTTTTAACCACATAGCCATTCCTGTGTCTGTATATGTTAGTATGTACCAAACTACCTGCTGTTATGGGACATGCATAGAACAGTCGTTATATAAATATACAGAACATTGTAATATCAACATAAAGAACACCTCATTTGAGTGGGAACAAAAAAAAAAGGCTTTAAAACTCCCGATTTACTTCAAAATATAATTTATATTTTATGTTGTTTTAAGGCAGAATCGTTGGAACATCGGACAAAATGCTTAGCTGCATTACTTCCGGCTCCTAATATTCTGAATTTAAATGCCGTCGAAACCAACTTTGTCATCTCCCGGTGCTCAATAAAGTAAGTACCAGTTGAGAACTGAGGTCGATGTATTCGAATCCCCTTCAAAATTGATGCCAAATCTAGAAAGAATTGTGTTGTTCACTTCAAAGTAATCTCTTTTAAGTGATATTCAATTATTCTAATGTTCCTCTGAGTGAAGGAACCAAAACAAAAAATTATCAATTGTTATCTGATTGTTATAAATAATTGTAATGTCATTAAGCCATTTTGTATTCTTGTTTTCGAAATATCATTTTCATTTCCGGAATCACGAAAATTCACTAGGAATGATATTGCTGTTGTCGCTGCTGCTGCTGCTGATGATGATGATGATGTTATTGTTTAATCAGAAGTTTGTGTTAATCGGAGCGTGATCATCCTGCCTTTTGTTGTTGTTTTTCCAAGACAACATTATCGAATGTATCTTCTCTTTCCGAAATTGTAAAGTAGACGCTGACATATTTGATGTCATCAGTTAATATGCTAATTAAATAAAATTTCGTCTATAGTGATGGAGGGAAAATTCATTATCTTAATTATTAATTCTGGACATGAAAGACAGAGAAGATAACCCAAAGAAATATAATTAATATTAATTTAAATAGAAACAGAATGCAACGCGGGAATATGTTTGAGTGTGTTAAAATGGTAACAACTCCGGATAATTTTCAGTCTTATTTAGCTCTCATTTGTAAATCATAGTCTAACTACTACTGCTAGATCTAAGAATGACTTGAATGAATATAAGATGAATATAAGATTTTACTAAATAAATGCTATGGCATAATAATTTGAAAGAATAACTTGGGTGAAATAGCTTCGGAAGAATATTATACTTCTCCGAGGGACAGAGAACGCATCTTTTGGATCCGTAAATGTAGGAAGATATGTGTTTTATAATGGACAAATTGCTCTTCTAATTTTTGACAGTATCTTCCTTCATAAATATATATCAGTTTTTAGCACTTTTGAACAAAAAATCTGAATTGAAGAATTCTTACGGACACTTCAATTGCTTATTATTGAGAAAATTCTAACTACCAAGTGACCAGCAAATTATACTTCTACATAATGGAATTTTACCATGATAGAAATATAGACTCATATTTTTGCATTCATATATTCATCAGTAGCGAGGCTGTATTCCTAAGAGTACCTTTTTCTGCTCATGAAAATATGAAAATATTATTTGCTTCTTCACATGCATAAAGAACAGAGGAAAATGTGACACGTTCTCTTAACATTCTTCCCCCGCAACCAACAAAATCTCGATATACTGTTAACTTATATTTCAGCGTATTTCCAAATGATTTTGTTTGCATATTACCATATTGCTGCTCAATGCCAGACGTTTGAATAATCGGAGCGTGAATTCAATGTTATAACTCAATAAGTTTAGCTTCGAATGAAATTCACTTTATTTTATGCTTTGGGTACTTCGATCATGGGTGGTGAGCGCAAAGGTTCACTTCTGCATATGTGTGTGCGTATGTGTGCCTGTATGTATATGCATATATATGTGTGCGTGTGCTTATTTGTTTATATCAACATACATACATACATATATACTTACATAAATACATACAGACACACATATAGATTTGTGTATGTATGTATGTATGTATGTATGTGTATGTATATATGTAAATTCGTATATATACATGAGCGTACATGTGTTCCAACATGGCCGCAGTCAAATGGCAGAAACAAAAGCATATACGAATATGTATCTTTGTATGTATGTATGTATGTATCTATGTGTGTATGTATGTAAGTATCTATGTGTATGTATGTTCGTATGTATGTATGTGTGTATGTAGGTATGTGTATTTGTATATATGTACGTATGTATGTTTGTATATATATGTCTACGTTTGTATATGTGTGTGTGTGTATTTGTTTTATGCCTTATCAGTTTTAGCTCAAAGCTGTGGCCATGCTGAGGCACGTATGTCTGTGTGTGTGTGTGTGTGTGTGTCTGTCTGTCTGTATGTATGTATGTATGTATGCAGTGGCATAGCTAAAGTGTGTGCCGGCCGGAGCGGCGCTTGTGCTTGCCACCCCACCCCTCCGGGCACCCATACACATACAAAATATTATGCAGCGATTTCCTCTTACAGACCCACCAAAGAATGTCACTTAAGGGGGAACGACCCCGCCAGTGTCTATATACTTACAAACGTGTGCTTGTGTACGTGTGTCCCTGTATGTGCTAGTGCATGCATGTGTGTGTGTGTGTGCGTATATGTGTGTACGTACGTATGTGTCTACTTGAATGTGTAGACATACATATACACACATACGCGTGTGCGTATCTGTATGTGTTTGTATGTTTGTGTGTGTGCGTGTGTAAATGAGTGCATGTGAGAGATAACCCCACACTATTAACCAGTACATTAATCACGGACACACCACCGTGTTACCATTGCCTCATAGCCTAGAATCAGAAACATCGATGTGCATATAATCCTTCTTCCTAAGACTAATCAATAAAAATCTATTTAGTGGACTCGATTTACGCTTATATATTCCATTCTTCTTTTTTCTCACGATCGTCTGACGTTGCTATGTCAATCAATGGCAGATCCATGCATCCCACAAGTCTCTCTCTTTGTGTCTAGTTTGCTGAAGTGGCGATAAATTGTGACCTCTTAGCCATTGTAGGCGACTGGGAAAGAAACGAGATAAGCGTTTCGAGTGTTATCGGAGAGCGTGCTATTATTCTTTTAATAGTAGTAGTAGTAGTAGTAGGTGGTGGTGGTAGTGGTATCCAGTATTCTCGGATTAATAATTTAGAAGTGAGACTTTTAAAGCGTGTGTACGTATATATATATATATATATATATATATATATATATATATATATATATATATATGCACACACATTTGTGAATTAAAGCTACCATTGGTTTCATGTTAAGAATAGTAGGAAAATATTTTAGTGTCTCAGCAATTTTTCGAGCCGAGTGATCGGCTTGAAAAATTGTTGAGACACTAAGATATTTTCATACTCTTCTTAACATGAAACCAATGGCAGCCTTAATTCACAAGTAAAGAAATTATATATCCACCGATGTCGTGTTGATCACTCATTTCATCATTCTACATTTACGCATATATATATATATATATATATATATATATATATATATATATATATATATATATATATATATATATACACGAGGTCAGATCAACAAGTATCCGGACTGTTGCCATAGTACCGAAGCAAAAGCACGCAGAGTAAAACCGCTTGGTAACGATAAACTTTGAATTCTGCTGTGCGTGTGCACTAAGTTTTAACGTTCTAGCTCATTTCTGCTGTTTACAGCAGTGCTTCGAAGTAACGTATGTAACATGTGATTGTCGCATTGACCATGACAGAGAAAGTTATCATGGCGATACCAGCTCAGAGGCCTACGCAAAGTTGCAGAAAGTGTATGGAGAAGAGTGTATGAACCGCACACATGTGTGAGTGGTTAAAATGTTTCCAAGATGGCTGAAAAACTGTCGATAGTGATAAACGTCCTGGGAGACCTGCAACTAGCAGAAGTGAGAAAAACATCGCGCATGTGCGTGCAGCTCTGAGGGGAAAATCGTTGAATCACCATACGTGAGTTATCAGAAGATGTACAGATTAGTTGCGGTTCAATTGAATCCATTATCACTGAAGATTTGGGTATGAGAAGCGTGTATGCGAGTTTGTGCCAAAATTGCTTTCAACTGGCCAAAAAGAACTTCTCTCACGAGTTTTTCAGTTCCGATTTTCCACACAGCAGCCACGAACCGGATGTGACTTATTGACTTTACGTACAGAGTTATCGTCATACTTTACCGGACCCTATGACGAGCGCCTATTTAGGTTATTACTCAGCTCGTGTATGAAACTGAGATCTATAATGCTGTGTGTGTGTGTGTGTATACACATACGTATGTACGCACGCACTCCATGCACGTGTACCCCTTACGTAATTCATAATGACACGGCAGTAACAAATGTATAATCCAGCCGATGACCAATACAGTTTCTGTCTACCCAAATCCATATACAAGCTCTCGGCCCTTGTGTCATTCTGCTGCTTCTGCAAATAGTAATGTGTGTGTGTGCACTGTATATACTGTTAATAAAAATAAGAAAATATTACTTGCTACGAGAATTAACTCAACTTTTAGATCGACAACCTACACACTTTCTATCTGCCATCATCAATTTATATCTCTCTATTAGTTGCCATATTCTTTATCACTCTTTCTTTCTCTGTGTATGTATTGTTCCTTACATACTGCTTTCATTTTTGTTTAAAACTAGTTCGAATGTTTACTTTCATTTTATTACAGCTATCACGCAGAAACCTTGTTTTCTGATTGGGTAAAAATGATCAGACTTTTTTAACCTTTAACATTTTTCTAAAATTTTTCTGGGTTAATGTATCACAAACTTAGGTTCAGAAGGAGAAAAGTACATCTATATACCAAATTTGAAAATTTTCACTTCATTTTGAAATTTCAAAATCTGTAACAGCAACAGGCAAGATCTAAGCAACAAATAATGTTGCTTTTCTCTTTATAAACTTGTCCTTTCACTCTATATATTTACCACACTCTCTCTCACTCTCTTCCACTCTCTATAAAAGTATATACCTGACGCTGAGTGTATGTGTAATTGTTTGTGTGTGTGTGTGCGTGCATGTAAGAAATTTCATTAGGGTAACACTGATTTAAGAAAGGTACTCTTTTACTTGTTTCAGTCATTTGACTGCGGCCATGCTGGAACACTGCCTTTAGTCGAGTAAATCGACCCCAGGACTTATTCTTTGTAAGCCTAGTAGTTATTCTATCGGGGGTCTTTTGCCGAACCGCTAAGTTACGGGGACGTAAACACACCAGCATCGGTTGTCAAACGATGTTGGGGAGATAAACACAGACACACAAACACACACACACTATATACATATACATATATACGACGGGCTTCTTTCAGTTTCCGTCCACCAAATCCATTCACAAAGCTTTGGTTGGCCCGAGGCTATAGTAGAAGACACTTGCCCAAAGTGCTATGCAGTGGGACTGAATCTCCACGCATCAAACCATTTTCATTTATCATTCAGGTTGTGTGTGTACGTGTGGCCATATTAAAGATATTTAAAGTTACCACCTTGTTCCATGTATTTCTTTATATCGTGTTCCTTTCAAATTATATTACAGACTTCTGAGTAGAGTCACATAAGATGGGATACAACCTATCCATCTATACAAGCAAATCTTGAATTATATCGATTGAAGAAGCATTGAACACGAGTTGTAGAGTATATTGTTTATTGAAACTGTATGCTTACTTGGCGGTTTGAATTTCAAGCCACTGCGATTTTCAAGTCTCGCTTGAAGATCGCATGACGTGAAACTAGATTCGCGTGATAAACATTTAGCTTTAATACAAGTTACGTCTATGTATATATGTATGTGTATGTATTTATGTTTGTATGTGTATAAAGAATATGTAGGTACTAAGAGAAGATTGAAAGAGAGAAAGGTTAAGAGAGAGAGAAAGAGAGAAACAAAGAGAACTAAGGAAATGGGAAAAAGTAAGTAATAGAGAATGGCTTTAATGGTAGTTGAACAATTAATGGCGGGATGGAAAATGACAGAAAAGTCAGTTATCGTAGTCAAAAGATTATTAGGAGAAATTTACAAACACAAAACTAATATTATTTAAAGTTCAAAAAGAGGAATTATATTTGAAAGGAATTAAATAAATGGAATATCATTGATACGGTCATTAAATAAATATATATATATAAAACACTATAATAGTAGTAACAAAAGAAGCTAGTTGAGATATTAGCGGAAACATCACAAACTTGATGGTGTACTTGAAAAGAATATCTAACAATTATATCGTTATTACATACGTAAAGTTACCTTTAAAGTTTGAAAATTAAATAATAATGAAAAAGAGTATTTCAGTAATGAAGTTATTACTTTATATGAATAAAAGGTTGATAGCTGTATTCTAAAAAGTTGTGAGTTATAACTGTGTAGTTAAGAAGATGGCTTTTCAGTTACGGGGTTTAGTATTCAGTCCTACTGCGTCGTACTTTGGGCAAGTGTTTTCTACTTACAGCCCCGGGCCCACTAAAAGCATTGAGTGAATTTGGTTGACGGAAATTGTGCGGAAGCACGTCATGCACGCACGCACACACGCACGACCACCCACCCACTCGCACGCACGCACGCAGGACCACCCGCCCACCCACACGCACGCACAACTGCCCCGCCCCCATACGTCTGTGTCTGTCTTTATGTCTGTGTTTGCTACTTCCCCACCGCTTGACAACCGTCGCTGGCTTGTTTACGTCCCCGTAGCGATTCAGCAAAAGAGACCTATAGAATAAGTTGTAGCGAGTGTCTGTTCATAGATCACCCACGTGGGCTTAAATAGTCATAAAATGGCTCATACGCAGGTTTTCTACGATTGGTCATGTGATGCTGCAATAGATTGACCACGTCCGTTTTTGAAATTGGATTCGTTAGTCGTCCAGTCGAATCACTTGACAGACCAACCAAGTGCATCTATAAATAAAGGAATTTCCCCCAGCTTTATTTGGAGAGGAGTGATTTATACGTCATGAAAACTGGGTAGCTGGCTTTATTAGTCCTAGGGCTCGAAAAAAAAAATAAAAGAGAAAATTATGTAAAGGTGAAAATAAAGGTAGAACAAGTCAGCTGTAAATAAAATCACGGGGCTGTATGAATTTATGAAAAAAAAAATGAAATAGTGAAATGCGATATTGGCAATTCTAAACGATAGAAACGGGGGAAATGCTTTCCTTGTTCTATTTAAAATTAAAACATTAATGAATCATTAAATAAGAGCGGAAACGCGAAAAGAGGGACAGAGATAAGATTAGATACAAATAGAAAAAAAAAAAAAAAAGGAAGAACAGGTGAGTAGACTAAAGGGACGGTAAGTTAAAGACTGTATTAAAGATAAACCTAATCATAATAAGGTAAAATAAGTTTGAGAAAGTTCAGTATTAAATTGGGATTAAGGATACGGATTAACGTGAATAAAGTAAAGTCTTGAACAAAACATTAAAAAAAAATTGGGTCTAGAATTTTCTTAGAAAAAAAAAAAAGGAACTATAAAGACAATCCATCAATAAGGTGAAGAAGATTAAGTGAATATGGTGAATGGGGAAATTTTCTTTTGCATGTTTCGGTTTTGGGACTGCGGCCATGCTGGAGCACCACCTTGAAGAGTTTTCAGTCGCGAGCAAATTAACCACCGATTTTTCTTTCTTGTTTTTTTTTTTTTTTTTTTTTCAAGTCTGGTGCTTATTCTATCGGACTCTTTCGCGGAACCGTTAAGCTACGGGGATGTAAGCAAACCAACGCCGGTTTCCAAGCGGTAGTGGACAAACAGAGCGCAGGCGCAAAGTCGTGCGTGCACACACACACACACACGACGACGACGACAGATTTCTACACAGTTTTCATCTAAAAAATTCACACACAAGGCATTGGTCGGCCCGCGGCAATAGTTGAAGACACTTGCCTCAGGGGTCGCGCAGTGGAACGGAACTCGAAATCACGAAGCTTCAAAGCGAGCTTTTTAACCATACAACCACGCTTACGTCTATAGCCATGCGTGCACCTATAACCAGACATGTTCCGATAGCCAAATAATCATTTTTAAGAGAGTGGATACAGTGAGTAGTAGAATACGAGATGGAAAATGCTACATAGAGTGAAATATTAAAGATTAAGTCGGTGTAATCTACAAAACATAGTCCTAAGTTTCTATGTTGAAATGTATAATTAGAATATGTTTCAGCAATATCTTAATTTTTTAAACGTAAAGAGATTAGAGTTTGAAATGCTAATAAAATCAAACCAGAATCTTTAAAAAATATACCAAGTAAACTGTGCATAGGAATTGGATTTTGAATTCAAAATCAATTTGAAAAGATGGTTGGTAGAGTGCGTAGAGTATGTTATAGGTCTTTTTTAAATAAGATAGTAGAGCTAAGTTTTCGAGGCTTTATGTTTACAAGGCGATATCTTCCGCTGTGTTTATTTAGGATATTGCTATTCGTAAAAAGAGGATCCACACATAAATTGTCTGGTCTCTTGTTACCAGTGCAAGACAGCTCTAGATACTATGCGCTATTTGAGTATATAGTTAATTTTTTTTTTCCTTTAACTTCCATATTTACTAAGAAAGTGGAGTTTCATTTCCGTAGTCGAATTTCTGAATATGTGTGTTCCTGCTGTAGCGTAATAGGAAGAGGGTGGAAGTTAATCTTATATATGTACATTGAATTATTAATGGTAACATACCAGTAAACTATATTTACTATCTAAGCATTTGAAGCAATTGCAGTTGTTATTACTATCAAGATTTATCGTTGTTAGTATTTAGTAGTAACATAAAGTGTATATCGGTTAGAAAAACAAAGGTTTGTGCAAAAATAGACGTGGTAGAGTAATATACTTAATAATATTCATATTAAATATTATGTGGAATTTTTACAGTGGGTGGAATTTTTTTAAATAAACAGGAAAGGATTTGGCTATTAAAATAACTACAGCTAAGGTGAATGGAAGATTGTACCACGTAAAGTTTCTAATTCTGTTTTTATGTCTGGAATATATATATATATCATGTTTGGCAAATATGATTTTACACAAAGATATTTTATTGAACGCTGCTTTGTGTGACATTATTTATTTAATTCTAGTTTGATTAAGCTTTACGTTAATCAACAAATTTATCGCATACTATTTTAATAGAAATAATTTCCTTCTTATCGGGATGTAAGTGACAGATCTTGACGTCATTCACACTCCAAAATGTGTTTTCACACATGTCTAAGAGGAGAATTTTCTGTCGGGACTATTTCTGTAGCGGAAGTTCTTTTCACGTGTAAATCCACTCGAACGTGTTTAATATGACTTTACACGAATGTATGTGTGCGCACGCGCGCGCGCGTGTGTGTGCGTGTGTGTATTTAATAATGCTTTGACTCAACTCTATACGACTTAAAGTTTCATAGGTTTGCAGAACGAACATATCTCATTTAATACCTACGTAATTCCTACAAAATTCATTGAATGTCACTTTCTTTCGTTTGTTCACTCGTGTAAATATATATATATATATATATATATATATGTGTGTGTGTGTGTGTGTGTGTGTATATATAGAGAGAGAGATACATACATATATATATATATATATATATATATATATATATATATATATATATATATATATATACATACATACATGCATACATACATACACACACACACGCGCGTGAGCACACAGATATATTTCGTTTTTGTATTTGGTTTGCAAGATTCTTGATGTTAACTCATAAGTTAAAATTGATTTCGTAGTATTTCGTGAGGGTCATTATGCTCATAATAAACACACGGATTGGTTCAATTTAGCTTCTCTATTATTCAATTGATCAGCTAATTAAACAATTAAATAATCAATTGTTTCATTAGTCATTCACTTAACCAATCAATCAGTTGTCTTTGCCAAATTCCCTTCGTGTCATTCGCGACGTCTTCAATAACAAGCTCTCTTCACTCCAGGTCTACCTGTCTGTCTTTTAGCTGTAGGTTCAATATTTATGTATTTGGATGTAAGTGGGAATCTACTCGAGAAAGGGTGGGAGAGAGTAAGTGTGTGCATGCACATGTGTGTGTGTGTAAGAATACGTTTATGCGTATGCGCGTTCTGCTATGTCGTGGTGGGGTGTCTGCGTGACTGACTGCGAGTGTACGTCATTGAAGAGGCCCAAATAGGCTAAAATGCACCTGGCGATCTCGCTGCCACTGCTAGGTCGAATTTTTGCTTCCCTCTGATATTAATTGTGCTTGGTACGTCCATAAGAGATGTTATCTCTGGGCGAATACCGCAGAAACTGGCCTATCAACTGTGTATATACACTAAGTATCATACATAGACGGCTATTTAATATTGCCTCTGTGTGTGTGCGTGTGTTTATCATATATAATATATATGTAATACATAAATACATGCATGCATGCATACAAACATACGTACTATAGTTTCCCTTGGTTTGGATAAGGAGGCTGCAAGTGCCACAGAAGGGAATCAACGTACTCCGATATGTTCCAAACACGGCTGAATTCCCTCGTAGAATTACATACCTTTCGGTAACAAATCATTGTCATTTTTAGTAAGTAGATAATGAAGACAATGTCCCTCACTGTAACCTGTTCTTCGGAAATAGGCTTACTCGTAGACTTGTTTAATGCCCCTACCCACTGTTCGGTCTTTAGCAAAATCACATACACACACACACATCTTTATCTATCTATCTATCTATAAACCTACCTATCTATTTATCTATATACCTACCTATCTATCTATATACCTACTTATTTATCTATATATCTACCTATCTATATACGTATCTGCCTATATACTTATCTATCTAAAAGGCAAAAGAGAGTCACTTACTGTTATAGTTTCTTCAATGAGAATATTGACCAAGGTTACCGTGGTCTTTTCCGTGGGCTTTTCCTTCCACGGCTAAACCTAAACTGTCCTCCCCTCTTTTTACACGAGAACATTACTGTGTGATACACGATCCCTATTGATCGGCCTTTCCTTTTCTTTTTTTTTCGATCCCTTTTGATCGAACTGCCCCTTTTTCCCTTCCTACGATCCCTTTTGATCGACACCACCAATTTTTTTTTTTTTTTTTTTTTTTTTTTTCCTTCCTTCCCCCTCCCAAAAAGAAAAGCTCTACATTGTATTTGTCCCATCTTCGTTGAGCCCTGTGTGGCTAATAAAAGAAATGTATCTATCTATCTATAAACCTACCTATCTATTTATCTATATACCTACCTATCTATCTATATACCTACTTATTTATCTATATACCTACCTATCTATATACCTACTTATCTATCTATATATCTACCTATCTATATACGTATCTGCCTATATACTTATCTATCTATCTATCTATCTATCTATATATCTATCTATATATCTATCTATCTATCTAACTACCTTTATACCTATCTATCTAGCTAGCTATCTATCTACCTACCTACCTTTCTATCTATCTATCTATCTATCTATCTATCTATCTATCTATCTATCTACCTACCTATCAATGAATAGGCAATGTGGTTTTTAAACTATTTGAAAATGAATGTATAGCATTTAGATAGGAGCATTACCCCCACGGGTACATGACAGTATGATTAGCAGAATAACAACTTTACATAACTCGGTGTATGCGTGTGTATGTGGCTTGGCTTGTCAGTAGCGCGTAAATAATAGGAAAGAATAGGAGTAATAGCAAAGCTTTAAGATTAATGGTGGAAATAGATATAAGGGTTAGTAAAAGAGGGATACACACAGGGAGCAATAAATAGGTAGAGAGGTAGACCAATAGGTAGACAGATTGGGATTAGAAGAGAGAAAATGACGCATAGAGCGGGAATATTAGTGTAAGCAGGAAAATGAGAGAAAGTGATATAGTAAGAGATGGAGCATCGTAAAGAGCGATAGGTAGGTAGATCGTTAGAGACTGAGGAGAGAGGGTGGGGTCTGAAGGGGGTAATGCAACAGATAATAGGGGTGAGTGCAACAGATAGAGAGATAAAGGGAAAGGGAGATATTGAAATGGTTGGCATGTGAGGCGAAAGAAAAACTAGAGGGGAAGTGATTGGAAAGAGACACTAAACAAATTGAGGGAAGGGAAAAGATTTAAGGTATGACTAGAGACATTGACAAAGAATGAAAAGAAAGAAAGTTTGAGAGAGGAAAAGAAGAGAGAAGAAAGCAAAGAATGGAAAATGAGAGAGAGAAAGAGGAGGGGGATAAACGAAATAGAAAAAAAGAAAAAAAGGAAATTAGAAACCATCGAACGAAAGAAAAGGGGTAAACAAAAATGAAATGAAAAGAGAGAGAGAGAGAGAAAGGGAAAAGGAAAAAGAGTAGAATTGAAGAATTAAGGTTGACAATGAAAAGAAAGCAAGAAAGAATAAAAGAAATGAATGAATGAATGAATGTATTATGGAAGAAAAGAAAAGTAAAAAAAAAAAAAAAAAAATTCCTGAAATTTAAGCAGAAAATGTAGTTTGATATTTCATGTTGTCGAGTCGATCACAAACCTCTCGATTCCTACTGTTGAATATAGGAAGTTCACTTCTTTCGAAAGGAAGCCCAGTCGCTCACTCTATCTCAATCATCACATTCTCACTCGCTCCTCCTAGTGACTCTCCTTCTCTTTCTCTCTTCACTCAGTTGCTTGGTTTTGTTTTCATCACTCATTCATCACTTCACTCCTTGTCTTAGTCTGTCTTTCTATATACATCATACACACATCTTACTCCTTTGCTTTCGCTTTCCTTCTCTCCGATTCCTATCAATCTGTCGCTTCTTAGTGCTTCCATTTTTTCCTTTCGTTTTCCTATTTATCTCTCTATCTCTCTGTTTAGTTATCTAATCTATCTATCTATCTATCTATCTATCTATCTATCTATCTATCTATCTTTTTATCTATCTGTCTACGTATCTATCTTTCTAACTGTTTCTATTCCCACTCATTCATAGTCTTTCAGTCTTTCTTCTTTCTCTGTCAATCTGTCTTTACTTTTTTTCCCTTCTATCTCTTCATCTTTCTCTATCATTTGACAGTCAGTGTGTGACTATATATATATATATATATATATATATATATATATATATATATATATATATATATATATACATCACTTTCGCGTCTCTCCTCTCTTTATTGGACTCTTTCTCTTTCTATTCATCTATTTTCCCTCCATCTCCTGACAGCCCTTAGAAATATATACACAAATATAAATATATATACCTGACGTTCGTCCACCAACAATGGATTTTACCGAAAGAGGACAGTTGTAGCTTTACAGAGCTGCAAGGGGAAACACGTTTGCAGAATCAAGGTAAATGGGACTTATTATCATTTATGTTTTCTGTCATACATACATACATATATACATGTATATATATATATATATAATACAGACATGTATACACACACGTATGTATATGTGTGTATGTATGTGCTTGTGTACATGTTTATGTCACTGTAGGATGACAAAGAGAAAGAGACGGAGAGACAGCAGTAAATGTGAGAAAAGAATTTGATATATATATATATATATATATGTATATATATATATATATATATATGTATGTGTGTGTGTGTGTGTGTGTATATATACAAACATGCACACACACATACATACGTGCATACATGTGTGTGTAAAACGTTCGTGTTTACAAATGAGTGAAAACAGTGCTTAATTAAAATAAAAATAGTGTCTTTGTCATATGTAGTTGAAGATGAATGAAGCTTGTTGAATGGGAACCCTGAGTTTCACGTTGCCGACAATTCACACGAGTGCAAGAAGACTATCATGAACACACACACACACACACACACACACACACACACATTCTCTCTCTTTCTCTCTCTCTCTCACACACACACACGTCAAACATAATCTTTTAGTGTGTGAAAGAAGTGTTTGAATGTTTAAATTTACTGAGTGTATACAATTTTCTGTAAAAAAAATAGTGTGTCAACATATATACACACACCCAAACGCACACATATGTGCTTGTATATAATTTTATATATTTAAATTCGCGTATGTATATGTACTTCAAGAATTCTTGTGCCAGTATGTTGCAGCTGTATGTGTCTTCAGACGGTTGCTGTTATCACAATTAGCCCCCGAACCTAGGATACTATCAGGCTGTTATTGTTATCTATGTAGCCTCGTCCTCTAATGATCACAATAAGCGGCTTCCATTATATATAATACGTGTGTGTGTGAGAGAGAGAGAGAGAGAGAGAGAGAGCGAGAAAATAAGTGGGAGTGAGTAGTGTGTGTGTGTGTGATAGAGAGAGAGAGAGAAAGGGTAAGCAGTATATGCGTGTGAGGAGAGATTAAGCAGTGTACGTGAGAGAGACAGACAGACAGAGAAAGGGAGAGAGAGAGTGGAGTGTATGCGTGTGTGCAAGAGGGTGTGCTTGCGTATACTCACGATGTGTATGTTTGCATTAGGCGTTTGGTCTTTTAATTCCCTGTAAGGTGCGTGTGTGTGCTCGCGCGTGCGTGCGTGCACGTGTGAGTGTGTTTATATGTATGTATGCGTGTAACTATGCATGTGTCTGTATTCATTTGTTTAAATATCTTCAGCTTTCTGTTAAGGTATGTGCGTGTATGCATCGAAAAATAATGTAAATATGCGTATCTAAATGTTTTAGAAACAGGTTTGTGTATGTAGAAAGTTGATGTATATATATATATATATATATATATATATATATATATCCATGCGTTTTGTTCTTCTTTCAGCAAGGTGTTTGTATTTGCACAGCTCATGGTTTTATTCTTATAATCTGTGTATAAATATTTGCAAACCTGCAAACCATGCAAACCATGCAAACGTACATTACATCCTTGTATACTTACACACGAGTATGTTAGAGGTGTACAATATACTACTGTATATCTCATATAATCTCTCTCCTCCTCTGTTTATCTATCTATCTATCTATCTATCAATCTTTCTGTCTATCACTCTACATATCTATCTTGCTATATATATATATATATATATATATAAACAATATATGAGTATATGCATATATATGTACATGTATGTATATACGTTCATCTACATGTACATATAGATATATACACATACACATACACGTGTGTGTGTAGGCATGTGTGTATTCTGTGGCGATTTCTGATGCTTAAGCCATCGCATTCAGTGTCCAAAACCTAAATCTATATAACTGAGATAGACGTATATATATAACATGTGTGTGTGCGCGCGTGTACATATGTACACAGTCTCACCAGCTGTCTCTAATAAAAATGATAGATTCATATTAAAATTTGATTTGCTATTTCCATCATCTCTCTCTCTCTCTCTCTCTCTATATATATATATATATATATATATATATATATATATATATATATATATATATATATATATTATGCATAAATTGTGTCTTGAATTCATGAAAACTCCACTAAATGATACACGAATAGAAATATATATATATATATATATATATATATATATATATATATATATATATATATATATATATATATATATATATATATATATATATATATATATATATATATATATATATATATATATATATATATATATATATATATATATATATATATATATATATATATAATATACTTATACACGCGTTTGCTATGTATAGATATATGTGTATATATATATATATGTATATACATTCTGTGTAATGCATATATGTGTAATACACACATATATCTACACATAGCATGTGTCGATGTATATGGCGCATGTTTGGATATACAGGGTATGCACGCGCGCATCTCTATACCAACAAGAAAACAGAAGTCAACACAGTTTATATATATTTCATTAATCGGCGGAAGCTACAAAGTGACTTAAGGACCGGCAATTTCGTGCATTAGCGCTTACCAACACACACACACACACACATATATATATATATATATATATATATATAGGCTCATATGCATATAGACACATACATATATATTCACGCATGCATACATTCATATATACATACATACATACACACATGCACGCACACACACACATACACACGCACAACCTAAAAAAAACCCTGCATTGGCTGTTCAAAATATCCTGCAATATTCATTAAGGCTCTGTATTCAGTAAGTTCAAACCGCACCAAGGTCAGCTTTGCTGCCATCCTTTCCGGATCGATAAATAAAGTAACAATCGATCAGTCCATTACTGGGGCGATTCTTCTATTTGTCTATCTTTGCTCCGTTTTTCTCTCTGGAAAAAAAAAAATCAGCTTTGTTCAGGCATGGAGAGGAAGAAATAGATAGATGCGGTTCGCCAGTTTTACAAGGCCCTAAACACGCCGTATGTCTTAGGTAATTGCACTCATACGGGCCCATGAGGAATTGTGGACTATTGTGTGCGTGTGTGTGTGTACATACAGACAAGCATGGACTAGTGCTTAAGAAGTTTATTTTTCGACTTCAAAATCCCGGGCTCTTCAGTTCCCGCTACGAGGTGCTTAGACAAGTACACCCAAGTCGAGGTAAGTATTTGTGAATGGAATTCACAGATACTAGACGGAAACTTTGGAAGCTCATCGAAGGAGCAGCTGTTTCACACATTTGATATACTGATTCAACCTTAGAATTTACGTTAATGATTAACAAGTTACTGTGAAGATAGCTTAATCGCTTACAGTATATTATTCAAAGTGTGTGTATGTGCGCGCGTTTGTGTGTGAGCGTGTGTACATGTTTAAGTTGTCAGATCGTCGGAATGAATGCCCTGCAGTGTTTCTTAAGAACTATTCTTGTTCTGAGTCCAATTATGGCCTTGATCTACTTTGCCTTTCATCTTGTCGGAGTCAAAAAAAAAAAAAATAAATAAAATACCTGTAAGGTATTGGATTCGATGTAATCAACTTTCCCCTGCCCCTAAAATAAACTGGTCTTGTGCCAAAATTTAAAACAATAGAATCGTCAGTGCCGCGGGAAATCAAAAAAATTAATAAATAAATAAATAAATAAAATAAAATGCTAATTGACATTTCTTCCGATTGTACTTCCTCAGTTCAAACCCTGCCGAAAACAACTTTACATTTCATCCTTTCGATAGCCATAAAAAATAAGTACTTTGTGCCAATTTAGAATTGTTATTAGTGTTAAAGCAGCGGTTTAGCTGAATTGTTATCTCGTTGAATACAACGCTTTGTGACATTTCCGCCGAGGTCGATTTTGCCTTTCATGATTTCACGGTCGATAAAATAGGTACCAGCTGAGCACTGAGATTGTTGTAATCGATTTTCTCCTTTGCCTAAAATTGTTGACTTTGTGCCAAAATTTAGAAAAGAATTATTACTATTTATTATTCACCTCGTGTTAAGGTGGCGAGCTGGCGGAAACTTTAACACGCCGAGCAAAATGCTAAACGGTATTTCGTCCGTCTTTTAAGTTCTGAGCTCAAATTCCGCTAAGTTCGATTTTACCTTTCGTCCTTTCGGGATCGATGAAATAAATCCTAGACAAATACTGGGGTCGATGTAATCGATTTCCCTTCCTTTCCAAAACTGCTGACTCTGTGCCAAAATTTGAAACCATTGTTCACACCGTGTTAGACATTGTAACAGTAGAAATGTCCAGCTAAATTCTTTGCAGTATTTGATTTGGTTCCTCAATGTTTTGAGTCCCATTTGTTTTGAGTTTCATTTGTCTGTCATTCATCTACAACAGGGGTTCTCAAACAGTCTTTGCCTATGGACCCCTTTGATTATTATTTTATTCTGGTGGACTCCCATAGCCATTCAATGTTTAAAAACTAGTTTTATAGAAACTTCTTTCAAAATTCTTATTTTGTTTTTCACATATTAACTTGTATAGGTTAGACCAGTGGTTTTCAAACAGGGGGTCCGTAGACAGCAAATACTTTTTATGGGCAATTTGATTTTATATATGGTTTTTAATCGAAATCTTTTAATTGACAATAAACCTATTTGTTAAATACTGTTAAATAAACAAATACTGTTAAATAAACAAATGTAAAAATATATGTTATTTTAAGCAAATATTTATGTAAAAATTTCATAAGCGTTTATAAGGGGGTCCCTAAGGTAAAGCGTGAAATATAAAGGGGTCCGCAAGTCAAAATGTTTGAAAACCCCTGGGTTAGACTGTGTAAAATATTAGGGAAAGGAACCTGTCTGTTTCTTGTAATACATTCCAATACATACATCTAAAACAAAATGTTTTCAAGAGCCCTTAAAATACTATCCTGGATCCCCAATTTACTATTTTGTGGCATGGGCCCACAAAATCTTATATGGACACTCAGGGGCCATAAGGACTCCAGTTGAGAACCACTGATGTGCAGTATATAAGTATAAAGTATATTACGAACAGAAAATCACCTGTAATATACCAGGGTAAGTCACTTCAGTCAATTATACCTCTACCTAGTGACACATTGGTTTCAAATTTTGGCACAAGGCCAGCAATTTCGAGGGAGCGGGAATCGATTACCTCGACCTTAGTGTTCAACTGGTACTTATTTCATCGACCCCGAAATGATGAAAAGCAAAGTCAACAACGGTGGAATTTGAACACAACGTAAAGACGGACCAAATGCCGCCAAACATATTACCCGGCGCGGTAACGATTCTGCCATCTCACCACCTTATATATTCAGTGACACATTAAGATATAGACACACTGGGTAATCATCCTGATTGTCACCCTCGGACCTTACGGGTGGAGGGGTCCAAATATCAATCTATGTATATCGTGGCTTGCTGTCAATGCGTCCCAGTCCATTGCATGGCCCGTGGGCCTACAATATTGTTAAGACTGCCTTGTTTCCGTCTCCTCTACAATCGATTTTATCGGACTTTGATGTTTAATACGATGAAATCCTTATCGTCACCGTTATGTTGCCGAAGACTAGTTCTTTGGATTCTCTGCTTGTGCTATAAAATAGGCGTAGGAGTGGGTGTGTGGTAAGTAGCTTGCTTACCAACCACATGGTTCCGGGTTCACTCCCACTGCGTGGCACCTTGGGCAAGTGTCTTCTACTATAGCCTCGGGCCGACCAAAGCCTTGTGAGTGGATTTGGTAGACGGAAACTGAAAGAAGCCCGTCGTATATATGTGTGTATATATATATATATATATATATATATATATATATATATATATATATATATATGTATGTATGTATGTGTATGTGTGTGTATATGTTTGTGTGTCTGTGTTTGTCCCTCCAACATCGTTTGACAACCGATGCTGGTGTGTTTACGTCCCCGTAATTTGGCGGTTCGGCTAAAGACCTATAGAATAAGTACTAGGCTTACAAAGAATAAGTCCTGGGGTCGATTAGCTCGACTAAAAAAAAAAAGTCAGTGCTCCAGCATGGCCACAGTCAAATGACTGAAACAAGTAAAAGAGTAAAAGGGTAATTAAGTCTCTCATTCCACCCACACCTCATAAAAAAAAATCACTTCTATTTATTTATTTATTTGTGTATTTTTATATTTTCCTGTCCGGAATATGAAGATGTTGTGAAGAACAGTTATTTACCAGCTGCTACAAATCGATAAGTAAATGTGGTTGTGATTGAATGAGAGAGAGAGAAAGAGGTGGGGGGGAAGAGAATATGCCATATGAATTGCCGAATTCCTCTATAAAGATATATAAAATAGGGTGTGGAATGGCCCATTGGTTGCGAATTCGTGTCTTGTTGCAGGACTCATTCCTTCCCCTGGGTCTGTTATTAAAACTCTATTTCCTCTGAAGGAGAATTTTAAAATAATAATTTTTATTTTGTTTCTGTTTTCTTCTTAAATTCTATCTAGGCTTGAACAAACAATAGATGTTTATTTTTAAATTACGTTTTGATGGAAATACACTTAATATTCATAAAGAATCAACCAGTCCATGCCTACCTACCTACTTACGTACATACATATACCTACATACGTACACACATACATGTGTGTGTGTGAATGTATGTGTGTATGTCTGTGTACGTATACACGTTTCAAGTACGCCCGTATGTGTGTGTGTGTATATATATATATGAATAGATATATATGCATACACACACATATTTATAATCTCTCTCTATATATATATATATATATATATATATGTGCATATATATATATATATATATGCATATATATATATAAGCATATATATATATGCATATATATGTATAAGCATATATATATATATGCATATATATATATATATATATATATATATATATATATATATATATATATGCTTATATATACATACAGAGAGAGAGGGGGGTGAGCGAGTGATACGCGTACTTTAAAAATGCTATCATGAATGGCATATGATATGGTCCTGGTGACATAGTTAAAGATAGCTGTAATATATATATATATATATATATATATATATATATATATATATATATATACGCTGTGTTTGTGTTAGTATCGCTCTCCGTTATTCTACAAGCACCATTTTACAAGACATAAATATTAATATCATTCAATATTCTGCAAACACTATTTTGTAAGGCACGGACGGAATAAATAAATAAATAAATAATCTAGATTTAATTTCCCATTCATCGGTAGCAACATTGGCACCACCACCACCACCATCACCATCAACCCGTACGTCCTAACGCAATTTGCTTGTAATTCTTCTTTCCTTGTAGTCTGCTTGTCTGTTCTATGCCGTATCGTTTCCTGTTGAAGAATGTAGTATGAACTGAATACTAGATATTCCAATATTGTCACAGTTCCAGCACTGAAAAGACTGCAACAACGCCACACTATAGCAATGTAAAAATATAGACTGCAACCAGGAATGCAACCACCTCCACCACCACTACTACCATTATCGTTATGGTTCTATTACAGCACTAGAATTCGGCTGCTACACTATCGCTACACTGCCAAGCTGTAATCAGTATCGCCATATTTCCATGCAATAATCAATAGTACCGCTTTACACTTCAACGAATAACAGTGCATGCAACACTTCTACATTAAAACTACACTGCCACGTGAGGAACAAGGCTACCTTGCTTCTGCAAACGATAGTTTAACACTGTGATACGTGTATACCGTCACATAAAAATCAAAGTCTATCTTGTTTCTGCAAGCGACAAAGCTAGCACTGTGATATTTCTACACTGGAACTACACTGCCATATGTTAATTACACTGTGATATTTCTACACTGGAACTACACTGCTATATATTAATTACACTGTGATATTTCTACACTGGAACTACACTGCCATATATTAATTAACACTTCGTATATTTCTAGAACATCATAATACATCGCTGTAACACTTCTGTGCCGAAAACTCACAGTAATTGGCGAAGGTAAAGAATACGAACACTCGGTTTTTAGGGTTAGGGTTAGGGTTTAGGCTTACGCCGAAAACGGGTGGTGTGCGTATTCTTTACCTCCACCACAGTGATAAACATCGACGTACACACGTAGCATCACTCATGTACTAAATCCGGTCAAACTAAAGCATCTGACACGAGCAAAAAAAAAAAAAAAAGAGCAATAGGTGTATACAACATGTAGTAAACGAATATGAAGCAAAAAATGCGCGTTGGCGAACGGGGGGGGAGACGACTCGGAAAATTCACACGATCAATCTCACAGGATCGGAAAACTCAACGTTAACACCCGGTCACAATGGTTCCGGGTTCATTCCCACTGCGTGGCACCTTGGGCAAGTGTCTTCTACTATAGCCTCGGGCAGACCAAAGCCTTGTGAGTGGATTTGGTAGACGGAAACTGAAAGAAGCCCGTCGTATATATATATATGTGTGTGTGTGTGTGTGTGTTTGTATCTGTGTTTGTCCCCCCAACATCGCTTGACAACCGATGGTGGTGTGTTTACGCCTCCGTAACTTAGCGGTTCGGCAAAACAGATCGATAGAATAAGTACTAGGCTTCCAAAGAATAAGTCCTGGGGTCGATTTGCTCGACTAAAAGGCGGTGCTCCAGCATGGCCGCAGTCAAATGACTGAAACAAGTAAAAAAAAAATAGTAAATAGTGTACTAGGTGTAAAATAATGTGTAGTAAACGAATAACAAGAAAAAATTTTTTCACTGACCGACGGGGAAGTGGTGAGAGGACTCGGAACATTCCCGATGTGAATTTTCCGAGCCCTCTCCCCGTTCGCCAGCGCGCATTTTTTTTTTTTCATATTCGTTTACCACATGTTGTTGTACACCATACTGCACTATTTTCTTTTTCTTTTTGCTCGGGTCAAACGCCCTAAATCCATTAGTAAAACTTCTACACTTAATTTACACTTAATAAACAATCAACTACACCACATTACATCGCTCTAACACTTCCATTCTGCAACTACACTGCTACACAAGAACAGTGGTGTATCTTAAGTATTTGCTGCCCCACCTCTCCTGGGAACCCTTAAGCCTATACAGGCTTATACACTAGACCCCCCCCCCAAATGCCACCCAGTGTCAACTTAAGGCATTGGCATACCGAGAAGTCTTTTAGAGGTCCTATGCGTCTAGAGGCCCTATCTATGCTATGGCTTGCTATCCATAGATATTTATAAGGTCCAATGCAGTTTTTTGTCCGGATGTCTATAATACTGTTAAGACAGCCTTGGTACTACCCCCATAAAAGCGTAGCCCGGCGCGGGCCGCTGTCCCCGTTCAATCTTCAGCTATGCTACTGCACAAGAATCAATAGCACTACATTTTCATAATATCGAACACTATATTATAAATAATTTTATAATAAATTACTATAGCTACCCTCCCATCTTTGCAGACTATGAAATAAATATATCTAAAACCATAGTAACTATATCTAAAAATATAATAAAAAGATTAAATATTCTTACAGCATAACGACCATTAAGTTATCGAATTGGTCGAATCGATAGAGCTTTGGGAATTCGTTTTCGCTCTGAGTTCAAAATCTATGAAGGTAAATTTTGCCTTTCGTCCTTATAGGTCAATAAATAAGCACCAGTCCCATACTAGAAGTCGATTCATCCCTTTTTCAATAGTTTTAAGCCATGTCACGTTATATCATACTGGTTCGGCGTGAAGATTACGTTGCGTTGGAGGAGGGTACACGTGTCTTTAGACTACTCAGTAACAATCTGCGTGTTAATATCCAGCTAACTAGCTTCAGTAAGTCAAATAATTAAATACTTAGTGTAAAGACCGTCAGAGAATTTGAAACCTTAACGAACATTACCTTATCTTAACATATTACAACATTCATTGTCATTAACCGGTATAATCGCCAGCCATTGCAATTAACACTACCAAACGAATCTCATTTGCTGCTTATGTTGTCTATTTAGCTCCTGTTGTGCGCTCTAATTAAGCAGATGTTTTATGAAAGGCGTTCTAATCTTTATTACCCTGTTTTTTTTTTCTATACCTAACACTCTGTTACGCGATATTTTTTAATGAGTACGTAATTAGAAGAAAATTTGGTTGCTATTTCTGGCATGTAGAACATCCACCTCGAGATACTCGTTGAATCGGTCAATAGCTTTACAGCTATTAACACCATTGTACTGTAGCCAATACTACAGTAAAGCTATTAACACTGTATCCAACACTAATACACTTATTAACACTGCCTTACTGTTGTCAACGCTACGTTACAGCCGTTAACACTGCTGTATTGTATCGGACACTTACGTTACAGCCGTTAACACTGCTGTATTGTATCGGACACTTACGTTACAGTTATTAGTACTACGATACTGTAAACAGCTCTGTATTACAGCTGTTAGCACTACTGTCTCCAACACTGCATTACAATTGTTAACACTATTATATTATAACCAATACTACATTATATATAAATACTAACACACTAGGCAACAGTGTATTAGAGCTATTAACATGACCTCATTCAACCAATGTTGTATAACAACCGTTTAGGGTACCATGATGCATCTAACAGTACCATACTACATCTAACAGTACCATACTACACCCTACACTACTGCACTGCACCAAACACTACTATACAGCAATAAAAATTATCACAGTGCAAAGAAACAACACTAACACACTGCAACCAATACCTTCACATTACAACTAACACTACCACACTACATTCAACACTACCATGCTGCAACCAATAGTATTGCACTGCAATGGACACTGCAATACTGTAATAGACATAACCATACTACCATAAAACCCACAGTAACACACTGCAACTAACAATACTGCATTGCAGCCATTACTGTCACACTGTAACCTATACTGCCACACTGCAATAAACATGAACTATCAGAGTACCATATTGACAGCAGTACTACAAGTAATATTATCATCAAGTAAGGCGGTGAGCAGTCAGAAACGTTAGCACGCCAGGCGAAATGCTTAGTGGTATTTCGTCTGCTGCTACGATCTGAGTTCAAATTCCGCCGAGGTCGACTTTGCCTTTCATCCTTTCGGGGTCGATAAATTAAGTACCAGTCACGCACTGGGGTCGATGTAATCGACTTAATCCCTTTGTCTGTCCTTGTTTGTTTCCTCTATATTTAGCCCCTTGTGGGCAATAAAGAAATAAGAAACATTAGCATGCCAGGCGAAATGCTTAATGGTATTTTGTCTGTCTTTACATTCTGAGTTCAAATTCCGCCGAGGCCAATTTTGCCTTTCATTCTTTCGGGGTTGATAAATTAAGTACCAGTTGCATACTGAGATTGATCTAATCGCACCCCCCCCCCCCCCCACCACCACCAAATTTTGGGTCTTGTGCCTAGAGTAGAAAAGAATATCATCAAGTGAAATCATAGTCATAACCAGTGCCAGTGACACGTAAAAGCGCCCCCTACACACTTGGAGTGGTTGGCATTAGGAAGGACATCCAGCCATAGAAACGAAACTAAAATCAGATTGGAATCTGGTACAGCTCTCCAGGCTACCAGTTTCACTCAAACCGTCTAACCCAGGCCAGCATGGAAAGCAGACACTAAATGATGATGATATGGCAATCTACACGATACACAAAATTACAACACTCCATCCAAGAGTTTTAGACTGCACCACACACTATCACATTGCAAATAATATTGCTACACTACAAACAACATTATTATTCTGTAACCAATACTGTCATATTGAAACCAACACTATCATACTGCAACTAAAACTATTGTATTGTAACTAATATTATTGTCCTACAACCAGCACTATCATACTGCTACCAACACTATTATAATGCAACCAACACTATCATCCTATGACCAGCACTACTATGCTGCAACCAACACTATAATCTTGCAACCAGCACTATTGTGCTGCAACCAACACTATCATCCTGCAACCAGCGCTATTGTACTGCAACCAAGACTGTCAATTGCAAACAACACTATCATTACTGCAACCAACACTACTGTATTGCAACCAACACTATTATAATGCAACCAACACTACCATCCTGTGACCAGCACTATTGTGCTGTAGACAACACTATCATCATGTGATCAGTGCTATTGTACTGCAACCAAGACTGTCAATTGCAAACAACACTATCATGCTGCAACCAACACTGTTATAATGCAACCAACACTATAATCCTGCAACCAGCACTATTGTGCTGCAACCAACACTATCATACTGCAACCAACACTATAGTATTGCAACCAACATTATTGTCCTGCAACCAGCACTATTATATTGCAACCAACACTATTATAATGCAACCAACACTATCATCCTGTGACCAGCATTATTGTGCTGCAACCAACACTATCATCCTGCGACCAGCGCTATTGCACTGTAACCAAGACTATCAATTGCAAACAACACTATCATACTACAGTCAATACTGTCATCCTGCAATTAATAATATCAGCCTGTAACAAACACTATCATACTGCAACCAACACTTTCACACTGCAGTCAGCACTATCATCCTGCAACCAATTCTGTTACAATGCAACTCTTCCCATGGGCCCTCAACTCCTTGATGACATCATAGGAGCTCTGTCATGAAATGGCATATCTTGGACATTTTTAGATAAGGTGGAGCTCATACCTCTCCAGGTCTGACTGCAGGTGGTTTCTACCAGAAAAAGAGATAGAGGAGAAGAGTGATGGGAAGACAAGTACCAGTTCCAGACTGATATTTATCACCCCATTATATATATATATTAATAAAATACAGGGTAGCAAAAAAATTTTTGAAATTTTATTTACCACCAGTGGTCTAGCGAGGGTAAAAAACAGTCAATAGACTATGTATTATTCATTTAAAAAAATTGACTTGAAACCATGGTACAGAATATAGATTGGTAAATGTTTTTATTTTTCATTCCCTTTCGAAATTATCCCTACTTTTTTGTGGTATGTAGTCTTGCTGCTATTTCTAGCGGGTTAGATGTCCTATTACAGGCATCTTTGTATTTTAAATGAATATATATATATATATATATATATATATATAGGGCATCCAGCTGTAGAAACTCTGCCAAATCAGATTGGAGCCTGGTGTAGCCATCTGGTTTCACCAGTCCTCAGTCAAATCGTCCAACCCATGCTAGTATGGAAAGTGGACGTTAAACGACGACGACGACATATATAGGAGAAGAAAATTGATATAAGAACAAGAGGAAACTCGTGGAAAACCACAAGTTTCCCCCTTATATCCATTTTCTTCTCCTATATAACCTAAATTACGGTTTACCAACCGAACCACCTGCTCCCGTACAAACTTACAAAAGGCTGTACCTACCCAGGTAATAACCAGGAGCGACTTTGAATTTAGTTATCCCTTAGAGGTATTAAACCCCTCTAATTGATTCCTATGTGTATATATATGTGTATATATATATTTACGGAGATGTACTTGCATAGCAAGTGACCTGATCTGAGATCGTGTGCTGGAACGAAAACAATTACAGCGTGGAAGATATTTATAAGCTGCATGGAATTTTGTCAGTGAATAGGTCGCAGTCTCAAAGCAATGAAAATATTTTGGCAAATTAAATTTAAATATTGAAGTGAATCTAACAGATTTTGTGTGTTTCTTAAATGGTTCATAAACACCTTCCATGCTTCAATTGTTATATATATATATATATATATATATATATATATATATATATTGAGAGAAAAGGTAAGACAACAAAAGAAAGAAAGAGACTTCGATATTATGTAAATAGAGGAATTTATCTGTAAATAATATGTGACAATTATTCGGTAGCCATGATAAAACTCTGAGTTTCGGATGTCGGGGCAGAAGCCCACGCCGCCATCTCTTTTCAGAGATGGCGGCATGGGTTATTATATATATATATATATGTATATATGTATGTATGTGTGTATGTATGTATGTATGTATGTATGTATGTATGTATGTTTACCACGTGAACTACGATGAATAAAAATATGAGAACAATATGGTATATATATATATATATGAGAAGTCCAGCGTGTGGCATTATTATTTTTTCTGTAGTAATGCACATTATATAAATATATATATATATATATATATATACATATATATGTATATTGTGTAGGGTTTCCTTGAGACATGTAATTTATTTTAGGGGTTACGCAAGGGCAAGGAGGTTGAGAAACACTGCTTGTCACATTCTATGTCATGCTGCATCTCCGTGAGAACTGCACTAAGAGTACGTTTGTCTGTGGAGTGCTCAGCTGCTTGCATGTCGTTAATTTCCCAAGCAGGCTGTTCCGTTGATTGGATCAACTGGAACATTTATTGTCACAACTGACACTGCCAGTTTTTAGGTGGCTGTAATAACTGAAGATGAAAGATAAAGGAGCAGCTCAGTGTGCACGCATATGTATATATGAGGTTATTTATGTTGTGTATGTTTAACAACACGACAACCATCAATCATAGTTGAGGCTGACTTGCTGTCCATCTCTGTGTATGTATGTGTGTGTGTACATCTATGTGTGATTTATTTTTACGTTCATGTATGAGAAAAGTAAATATGTTAGTGCATGCATATGCATATTATATAAATATGCATATGCATATGCATGTATGCGTATCATGTATTTGTGTTTGCGTTAGTCTATTTCTTTACAGGCAATTATGTATACGTTTGCATGTGAGGAGAATGCAGTCGTAGTCAGGCTAAAAATAGCAACAGTTGACAATGTTTTCCTGCATAAGGACGAGAACGGTGAAATGTAATGATTAATTTGTACAGTACATATGTATCTTGTCTCGATATGAATTGAGTAGCTGAAGAAGGATAGATGGATGGATTGGTGGATGGTTGGACAGACAGGTGGTTGTACGGAGTGAATGAGATGGAGACGGGTGAATGAATATACAAAAAAAAACAGACAGTCATATCCGTCATATGGAGATGAATAGATCTTTCAACTTTCATCTTTTTCGTGTCTCAGTCATTTGACTGCGACTAAGCTGGGGCACTGCTTTGAAGAATTTTAGTTGGAAAAATTGCCACCAGTACCTGTTTTTTTCAAAAGCATGGTACTTATTTTATCATTCCCTCTTGCCGAACTGCTAAGTTACGGGAACGTAGACACATCAACAGTGGTTGTCAAATGGTGGATGGAGGAGAGGGGGACAAACACAGACATATATATATATAGGCGTAGAAGTAGCTGTGTGGTAAGTAGCATGCCTACGAACCACATTGTTCCAGGTGGTTCAGTCCCACTGCGTGGCACCTTGGGAAAGTGTCTTGTACTATAGCCTCGGGCCGACCAAAGCCTTGTGAGTGGATTTGGTAGACGGAAACTGAAAGAAGCCTGTCGTATATATGTGTGTGTGTGTGCGTGTGTGTGTTTGTGTGTCTGTGTTTGTTCCCCCAACATCGCTTGACAACTGATGCTGGTGTGTTTACATCCCCGTAACTTAGCGGTTTGGCAAAAGAGACCGATAAAATAAGTACTAGGCTTACAAAGAATAAGTCCTGGGGGCGATTTGCTCAACTAAAGGCGGTGCTCCAGCATGGCCACAGTTAAATGACTGAAACAAGTAAAAGAGTAAAAGAGAGTATATATATCATTCCAGACACCTGTCATCATATATTTAAATGTAAACTTCATGCACCATCACAGTTCCTACCCCCAAAAGAATCTTATAATCAGTCCCTAGCAAATGCAACACATTTCATATTTTAAGGTAGTGAGTTGATAGAGAGGCTAAAGGGCCTTCTGATATTGATTACACTTCTCTGAATTCTGAGATCAATCTCTGGTGACTTCAGTTTTGATTTTCTTACTTTTGGTTCTGGTAAGAAATTATTGGGTTGTTCGGAAAGTTTGTGCCGATTTTTAATGGAAAGAAAAAGGTCAATAAATTCTTGCCGTTACATTTTTAATCAACCAAATATGAACCATTTTGTTGCACAATACTTCTCCATCTTTCCTTTAACTTGAAAATACCCTCTTCCCAGAATTGAGGTGGTTTCATGGCAAATAAGACGAAAGGTAAGCTACTATAAATCAGCACGAACTTTCCGGACAACCCAATAGTTATGTTCAGACCTGATGAGGGCTTGGTTTCTCCAGGTTTAACCCTCAAGCATTCAGATTATGCTGTCGTATGTAATGCTGAATTATTCTCACTGTTTTGAATTAATTATGCATTATCTTCTAGCTTCGAGATTTTGAAGATGTTGATTGTTTATTTTTAGAATGACATTGTAGGGTGTGTGTAAGAGGTTGGATCTGGCCAGTTTCAACATTGAACAAGGTAGACTATTTGGGCCAGATATGGTTGGTTTAAAAGTTAACATGTTAAAGTGCTCGAAACCGATAGAGTAAGTATTAGGCTTACAAAGAATAAGTCCTGGGGTCGAATTGTTCAACTAAAGGTGGTGCTCCAGCATGGCCACAGTCAAAATGACAGAAACGAGTAAAAGAGTATATATATATATATATATATATATATATATATATATACATTATTTGTGTTATTTACATTTGATGGATATTTGTCCTCATCTTCTTTGTTGTTAACACAACATTTCGGCTGATATACCCGCCAGCCTTCATCAGGTGTCTTGGGGCATATGGCATAGTGGTTAAGAGCGCAGGCTACTAACCCAAAGATTCTGAGTTCGATTATTATACAGTGAACTGTATAATAATAATAATAATAATAATAATAACATCGAAAAATACCTTAGGGATGAGAACCGAGGTTCGAAATTTCCCCAAGCCACCTGTTGAAGGCTGGAGGGTATATCAGCTGAAACGTGTTAACAACAAACAAGATGAGGACAAATGTCCGTCAAATGTAAATAATGTACATAATTCCTCATGTCTTAAATATAGAACTGTAATACACACACACACACACACACACACACACACACACACAACACACACATATATATGACAGGCTTCTTTCAGTTTCTGTCTACCAAATCCACTCAGAAGGCTTTGTTCAGCCTGGAGCAACAGTAGAAGGCACTTGGCCAAGATGTCACTCCGTGGGGCTGAACCCAGAACCATGAGGTTGGGAAGCAAACATCTTATCGTGCATCCATGCCTGTATCTATGCCACGCATTGTTCTTTACCGAAGTCATAACAATAGGTCAAATCTTTACAATGCATGTCGATGCAATGTGCACCAGTTATGCAGATGCAGCAGTCAGCAGACAAAGGAACCACAGTAGTACATTTATATAAGACGTCTCAGCTACTGGAATAACCATACTTTTTGGTTGGTTTCTATCCATTTACAGCAGATCCAGTCTTATTCTATAGTATGGTATGGTATGAGAGGGTAGGGGTGGGGTGGGTGTTGGGGGGGGGAGGTGCACTGTGATACTGTCTCTTTGTTTCTGTTGTTAACCGTCTGTCTCTGTGCTCATCTGTTACCCTTTCTCTCTCTCTCTCTCTCTCTCTCTCTCTCTCTCTCTCTCTCTCTCTCTCTCTCTCTTGCTCTCCCTCTCTCTCACCCCCTCCTCCCCATACCATCATGCACATGCATTAGGAGCTCGAAGCGGTCCTGCTGCTTTTCGGACCCTGCCACACTATCCAACCCATACCAGCATGCAGGACAGACATTAAATGATGACGATGGTGGTGGTGGTGGCGATAGTGGTGGTGATAGTGGTGGTGGTGGTGGTGGTGGTGGTGGTGGTGGTGATGATGACGTTGATGATGATGATGACATATCTTCTACCTTTCACTTGCTTCAGTCACTTGACTGTAACCACGAAGGACTTTAGTTGAACGAATCGACCCCAATACTTCATTGTTTTTGAAGCCTAGTACTTATTCTATCAGCCTCTTTTGCAGAACCACTGAGTTACAGGGACATAAACACCCGAACGCTGGTTGTCAATTGGTTGTTGGGGACAAAGCACACACACGCACACACACACACTCACACACACCGTATATATATGATGCACTTCTTTCTGTTTCTGTCTACCAAATCCACTCACAAGGCTTTGGTCGGCCCAGGGCTATAATAGAAGACACTTGCCCAAGGTGCCATGCAGTGGGACCGAACCCGGAACCATGTGGTTGGGAAGCAAGCTTATTACCACACAGCTATGTACATATGTGTATATGAGAGGTATTGGTATCCAGAAGACCCAAAATGGCAGGAAAGGCTATGTAAGTGCTACAGAAGGACTGTTGTTAGATTCTTGGTTTGTTAATAATACCAGTGATGTATCTAATGTGGGTCTTGTGTGAGCATGTATATGTTAAATAAAATGCATAGGCTCGAAAGAAATGAAGCTGGTATGCTTTGCTGGATGTTCAATGTCAGTGTGAAAGCATCTTGAGAGAAAAGCTGGGCGTAAGAGGCATCAAATGTGGTGTGCAAGAGAGACAACTGAGTTGGTATGGTCATGTGATGTGTATGGACGAGGACAGCTGTGTAAAATAAGGTTGATCTGTAATTGTGGAGGGAACCTGTGGAAGAGGTAGACCCAGGAGGACATGGGACGATCTGGTGAACATTGGGCCTCACAGAGGCAATGACAAGTGACCGAGACCTTTGGCGATATGCTGTGCTTGAGAAGACCTGACAAGCCAAGTGAAATCATAGTTATGGCTGATATTGGTGTCACATAACTGGCACTCATGACAGTGGCACATAAAAAATGCACCCATTACCTTCTTGGAGTGGTTGGTGTTAGGAAACGCATCCGACCTTAGAAACCATGCCAAATCAGATCGGAACCTGGCACAGCTCTCCAGCTTACCAGTTTTCATTCAAATCATCTAGCCCATGCCAGCATGGAAAGTATACACTAAATGATTATGATTGTGATGATGATGATGATGATGATGTGTGTGTGTGTGTGTGCATATCTTTTCTCTTTTCTTGGCCAAAATCTGTACATATATACGACAGGCTTCTTTCAGTTCCAGTCACAAGGATCTGATCAGCCTCAGGCTATAGTAGAAAACACTTGCCCAAGGTGCCACACAGTGGGATTGCACATGAAACCATGTGATTGGTAAAACAAAGCTCTTAACCACACAGCCATGCATGTGCCAAGACACACATATATATATATGGCACATTGGCAAGTGTCTTGTACATCAGACTGACCAAAGTTTTGCAAGTGAAATTGGTAGAGGAAAACTTTGTAGAAACCCATTGTGTGTATGTGTGTTTGTGTTTGTTTCCACCACCACTTGACAGCCAGTGTTGGTTTCATATTTGTTCCTATAACTTAGCAGTTCAACAAAGAAACTGACAGAATACGTATCATACTTTGAAAAAAATATGTACTGAGGTTGACTCATTTGTCGAAAATGCTTCAAGGTGGTGCTCCATCATGGCCACCGTTCAGTGACTGGTGCTTATTCTATTTCCTTCCTTTGTCAAACCGCTAAGGTACAAGGATGTAAACAAACCAACACTGGTTGTCGAGCAGTGCAAATGTGAACTCATGCACAAAGGGGAATGGGCTTGAAATCATGTTGTTTGTTACAAAGCAAACTTCTTAACCACATGTGTGTGTATACAGGGCTGTGGAGTCGGAGTCAGTAAAACTATACCGACTCAGGCTCTGACTCACAATTTCTTTTTTCTTTAATATAAACCAGTTATAAGATATAGGCCTACTCAAAGTACAAGCATATGCATATGCTTTATGAGATACGTAGACCACAATCACTTATTTACATAAGGAGGAATCAGAGTCAGGGTTGCCAAATAGTACAGGAGTCGGAGTCAGAGTCAGAGTTGAACGCTTTTTGTTTCACCTCCTTTGGCCATTTGAATCTGACAAGTCACCTATACTGCTAAGCACTTTATAGATGTGAAACCAATAGTCACTCTATGACTGGCCATAACATTTAATTTCCTAGACACAGGAGTGGCAGTGTGGTAAGTAGCTTGCTTACCAACCACGTGGTCCTGGGTTCAGTCCCACTGCGTGGCACCTTGGGCAAGTGTCTTCTACAATAGCTTCGGGCCAACCAAAGCCTTGTGAGTAGATTTAGTAGACAGAAACTGAAAGAAGCCCATCATATATGTATGTGTGTGTATATGTTTGTTTGTCTGTGTTTGTCCCCTCAACATCACTTGACAACCGATGCTGGTGTGTTTACGTCCCTGTAACTTAGCGGTTTGGCAAAAGATACTTATAGAATAAGTACTAGGCTTACAAAGAATACGTTCTGGGGTCAATTTGCTTGACTAAAGGTGGTGCTCCAGCATGGCCGCAATCAAATGACTGAAACAAGTAAGAGAATAAGAGAATATATCATTATCATCATCATCACCATCATTTATTGTCCATTTTTCATGTTGGCATTGGAACTGCCAAGGTCAGGAGTCACACCAGGCTCCATTGTCTGTGCTGGCATAGTTTCTATGGGTAGATGGCCCTCCCTAACACCAACCACTCCACAGAGTGTACCAGGTGCTTTTTATGTGGCACCAGAATTTTGCTTTGGTGGATGAATCTTCTCGAGTACAGTGAGGCGCCAGATATCATGGTCCTTCGTCATCTTTTTAGTAAGGCTCAGTGTCTTGAGATCGGCCTTCAGTACGTCATCCCATGCCTTTCTGGGTCTCTCTCTTCCACAAGTTCCATCCACTTTAAGTGATCAACATTATGTATGCAACCATTGATATCTGTACGCATCACATAGATGTCAACACTCGCCTAAAAGTTGTACTTAAGCTTGAGTCAAATCCAAAGATTGTGTAATGTTGGCTGAGTTAATAGTCATAATGCATGTATTAACCAGCAGCAAATAATACAGGGTGTCCACAAAGTCTGCATACTTGGGGATTAACACATACTTTAAGAAATTATTATTTCTTATATTTAATTGTTTATGTTATGATTTTATTTACTCCGTGTACCCAGACCTTGTAGACACCCTGTAGATTAAAATATGTTATTTCATATTTTTTAGATATGTTGGGAAATAGTATTTTTTTTGTACTTTAACATCCAATGCTGAAATCTTACCAAAGACACAAGCTTATTCATGCTTCTCATCTCAAATTACCATGGTTGATAAAATAAATATAAAATAAAATAACACAGGAGTAATAATATATCAGGACCAATTTAATCAATTATGATTTTCACTCACAAATTTATGGGCTTATGCCAATGTTAAGAAATCAATATTTAATTTAACTATTAATTAATAATTGCTCAAAGAATATATTTGCATATTTTAAAATTTAAGTGTTGATATAACAAAAGAAACAAAGAAAGAGCGAAAGAAACAGACAGACAGACAGACAGACAGACAGACAGACAGACAGGCAGAGACACAGACAAACAGTCAAAGACGGGGAAGAATGGTGAGAAGGAGAAGGAAGAAATGTCAATAAGTAGCAATCTGTTTTCATCATCATCATCATCATCTAATGTCTATTTTCCATGCTGGCATGGGTTGGATGACTTGACTGGAACTGGCACAGCCAGGGGTCACACCAGGTTCCATAGCCTGTTTTGGCTTGGATTCTATACCTGGATGCCCTTCCTAATGCCAGCCACTTTGGCTGCTTTTTACGTGGCACCAACACTAGTGCTTTTTTATGTGGCACTTTGATTTTAGGATATTAATATATATATAAATTAGAAATAATATATTTCTAAATCTCTCAGTGAGACTTAAGCAGTAGTGATGCGATAAAGTAGTTGTATACTGCCAACTTAACGTGACAGTCCCAATAAGGGAATATACTACTGCTATTTAGCCCTAGGAAGCTGGACCGCTTCCTGTCGGCCTTGACACATTTCCTGTGTCCTTATGTTTGCGAGGGGGAGACAAACTCCTCCACCTATATGTTTGCGAAGGGTTCACAGACTTTTTCAACTAGCTAGTCGTGCTACTTCAGGCTGATGACGAGCAAAGACTCAGAAACATGTCCCTGAATGCAGGTTAGGCTGGGTGGAGGAGTTTGTCTCCCCGTCGCAAACATAAGGTCACAGGAAATGTGTCAAGGCCGACAGGAAGCGGTCCAGCTTCCTAGGGCTAAATAGCAGTAGTATATTCCCTTATTGAGACTGTCATGTTAAGTTGGCAGTATACAACTACTTTAATATGTATATACAATATTGCTTTTTTGTAATTATAATGTGATGACTCAGCTGTTCACAGGATCAGAACTTGATGTGGTTTCAATTCCAGATTGAAGTCACTTCACATCAGTAGATTGACAGAATCATCAGACCAGTGGTACTTATTTTATCAATCCTGAAGGGACGAAAGGCAAAGTTGATCTTGGTGGAATTTGAACTCGGAACGTAAAGGCAAACAAAATACCACAAAGCATTTTGTCCAGTATGCTAAGGACTCTGCCAGCTCACTGTCTTAATGATAATAATAATAATAATAATAATAATAATAATAATAATAATAATAATAATAATAATGAATGCATACAATGAGTTTCTCTGCTCTAGGTGTACGGAAAACACTCGGCGAGAAATGGAAGAAAATTTGAAGAAAGAAGAAAAAAAAAACAACATAATAATAATAATTGTTATTATTATTATTTCTACTCTGGGCACTAGGCCTTGAAAAGTTTTTTGAGGGAAGGGGAGGCTAGTTGATTACATTGACCCCAGTGCATAACTACTATTTATTTCATCGACCCTGGAAAGATGAAAGGCAAAGTCGACCTCGGTGAAATTTAAACTCAGAACATAGCAGCAGATGAAATACCACTAAGCATTTCACCCGGCATGCTAGGGATTCTGCGAGCTCGTCACCTTAATAATAATAATAATAATAATAATAATAATAATAATAATAATAACAATAATAATAATAATTGTAAAACTTGGGTTGGACGATTTGACTGAGGACTGATGGACCAGGTGGCTATACCAGGCTCCAATCTGATTTGGCAGAGTTTCTACAGTGGGATTCCCTTCCTAACGCCAACCACTCTGGAAGGGCATCCAGCTGTAGAAACCCTGCCAAATGCATATATGGGTACAGTACGTCACCAACAGCAATCAAGAGTGGGTGAAAAATCAAACTACTATGTGGTGACTCAGTATGCTAGAAATAGCTGGTAAATCTCTGAGACAGACACATTTAGATAAAGGTAGTGTTATACACTGACTGAAATATGAATAGATAAGGTGTTCACAGCTGTGTATTTTTCACCACAGGTCAGTGTGATTAAGGTTCACCTAGGCCAAGGGGCTGAACTGCAATAACAATGGAAGCAAAGATTCCATTCTGCTATTGATTTAGAGAAAAGCATGACCATCATATAACCTCATTCTGTTCCTCTATAAATGTTTCATCTTGAATTTAACAAAAATATAATTAAATGCGTATTTCAATGTATAGTTAAACGTGTGTGTGTGCATGTAGACATATACATATATATATATATATATATATATATATATATATATATAAACACACACACACACATGCACACACATATACAAGGGGGTGTTGAAAAGTTCCTGGCTCTAAGGGTATGGCAAAACTGAAGGACTGCTGCAGTAAGTGTGTGAATCTGAGAGGGAAATATGGTCAATAAAATCATAATTAACTGATTCTCCAATATATTCTTTTATCCAAAGCCAGGAATTTTTCAGCAGCCCCTCTTTTATATATATCGGCTCGAAACATTAGAGACTTTTCACTTCCCGAGCGTTATACTAATACATCTGTTTGTAGTCTACACCACCTGTCTTCGTCTTTTGTTTTTTTTTTTTGTGAATTTTCCCTATATATATATATATATATATATATATATATATACATAAGCGTAGGAGTGGCTGTGTGGTAAGTAGCTTGCTTACCAACCACATGGTTCTGGGTTCAGACCCACTGTGTGGCACCTTGGGCAAGTGTCTTCTACTATAGCCTCGGGCAGACCAAAGCTTTGTGAGTGGATTTGGTTGACAGAAACTGAAATAAGCCTGTCGTATATATGTATATATATATATATATATATATGTATGTGTGTGTATATGTTTGTGTGTCTGTGTTTGTCTCCCCAACATCGCTTGACAACCGATGCTGGTGTGTTTACGTCCCCGTAACTTAGTGGTTCGGCAAACGGGACCGAGGCTTACAAAGAATAAATCCTGGGGGTCGATTTGCTTGACTAAAGGCAGTGCTCCAGCATGGCTACAGTCAAATGACTGAAACAAGTAAAAGAGAAAAGAAGAGTATACACACACAATATTAAATACATATATATATATATATATATATATATATATATATATATATATATATATATATATATATATATATGTATATATACGCACACACATAGATGTAAATACACAAACATGTATACTTATATATAAATATAAGTGTGCATCTGTTTATACATATGCATACGCATGCACGCACACACATACACATGCACACACATGCTGAGTTTTGCATTCCAAACTATATTAATGCATCTTCAATTATATTTTGATATAGAATGTTGCACATATTGATGCATATGTGTCTATGTCCATGTAGATACACACATTCATATATACATATATATATATATATATACGTTTGTATATATATGTATGTATGTATGTATATGTATAATGTTTATAAATATATGTTTCAATACACGTCATGTCTCCATGGAGATATTGCACTGACTTGTGCAGTATTGGTCAATGTGACGTCAGTATAGTTTCTCCACATTGAAAAGAAAGGGAAAGAGAGAAAGAGACAGAGAGAGAGAGAGAAGGAGGAGGGAGAGAGATGGAAGGGGGACAGGGAGAGATGGAGAGAATTTCACAACATGATGTCATAGAATTGGTGCTATAATGGTATTTGATATCGGTGTGTCAGTCTCTTAGGAACACATCTGCTGCTGCTTTGTGATAATAATGATGATGGTGATGATGATGATGATGATGATGATGATAATCATCATCATCATCATCATCATCGTCATCGTCACCACAGTGATGGCGGCTGTGGTGGTGGTGGTGGTGGTGGTGGTGGTGATAGTGATGCTTGCAATGGTGGTGGCAGTGATGATATTGTAGCAGCGATGGTAGTGGTGGTAGTGGAGGTGATGGTGGTGTTTGATGTTGATGGTGCAGTTGTGTCGGTAGTGGTGAGTACCAAGCAGGTGGTAGTTGTGGTGTTTGTAGTAATTGTGGTTGTGGTTGTAGCTGTAGCTGTTAATGTGGTAGTGGTAGTGGTGGTATAATGGTGTTGACTGTTACATTAGTGGTGATGACAGACGCTGTTGGTGATGTTGTTGTTTGTAGTGGTGTTGGTGTTGGTGGTGGTGGTGGTCATCGTCGTCTTTGTGATAGTGGCGATGATGGGGGTGATGGTGGTGGTTTGTCCTGGTGGTGGTGGTAATGTAGGTGGTTGTAGTGGTGGTAGTGGTGATGATGATGGCAGTAGTGGTGGTGGTTATGGCGATAGTGGAGGTGATAGTGAAGGCGGTTGTGGTAGTTGTGGTGGTGGTTGTGGTGGTGGTGGTGGAGGTAGTGATGGTAGTGGAGATGGTGGTACTGGTTGTGAAGGTAGTAGTAGTAGTAGTGGAAATGGAGGTGGTGGTGGTCGTGATAGTGGTAGTTATGATGTGGTGGTGGTTGTGATGATGGTGGTGGTAGTGGTTGCTGTTGTTGTGGTGGTAGTTTGGGTGGTGGTGGTTATTGCATAGCCTGTGGGTGGGGTAGCTGTTGTTATTGTGTCAATGGTAGCAGCAGTTGTTATTGTTTGGCCGGTGGTAGTGGCGGTGGTGGTGGTGATGGTAGTTGTGGCTTTTGTTGTATAGCAGTAGTACGAGGGGTGTTGCTGTTTGTTATGTCCTGATTTTGCTGGTTGTCTTGATGGTGGTTGAGGTTGCAGGTTGTAGGGAATGTGGTGACGGCCTTGTGATGACAGCGGTGATGGTGATGACGATGGTGATATCAGCTGTTGGGATAACGACTGTTTATGGATATAACGAGACGATACAGAATTCTAAGACTTTTATGAATAAGTGGTAGGAGTGGTGGTGGTGGTGGTGGTGGAGTTGTCTAGGTAGTAGAGTAGTAGTAGTAGTAGTAGTAGTAAAAGGTAGCATCACATTTGCCATGGACACCAGAATGGTAAAGAAAGATTGATCATATTTAATAGATAATTGGCTGATAGGTGAGTGTGAAAATATTAAAGAGAGAACAGACATAGATAGATAGATAGATAGATAGACAGATGGACTGATAGACAGATAGATGTAGATGGGTGGGTAGGTGCATGGGTAAGGAGGTAGGCAGATATATATATATATATATATATATATATATATATAGGTAAGCTTACCATTTTATAGGTATATATATATATATATATATATATATATATATATATATATATATATATGTGTGTGTGTGTGTGTGTATGTGTATATATATATATATATATATATATATATATATATATATATATATATACAGGTAATTATGCACATATACATGCACACACACACACATGCACATATACTCACATGTATGCGTATGTCTAGAATAGCCTACTTATAGATAAAAATAGATTGGCAGATAGACATAATGGAACATAGATAAGTAGGTTTTTATGCAGATAGAAGGACTGGTAGACAGACAGAATTGCAGAAGGCAAGTGCACACAAGGTGGACAGAGAAAGAGCTTCAAGGACACACTTGAAGCCTCGCTGAAGATCAACATCAACACCTGGGAAATGCAAGCACGAAACTGCCCTTCCTGGTGAAGATACACCAACAGTGGCACCCCCCCCCCCTATGAATAGTACATATGTATATGTACAGTTTGCCGAACGACCTGCACAAATGATTTGTTTGCAGCGATCAAATGTTTGTGCCATACATTAGCTTGCTTCCGCAATCAAATTGATGTTGCCTGAACAAGTGGATTGGTGTACCAGATGTCAGGTGTCAAAGTGATTGCAGAGCAATGTGTGATGAAATGTTTTGCTTAAGAACACAACACAGCACCTTGTCTAGGAATTGAAACCATGATCTCGTGATCGTGAGTGCAACATCCTAACCACTGGCCATGCGTCCTCACTTATATTTATAAATATATATATATATATATATATATATATATATATATATATATATATATATATAAATATACATACCACCCTACCTATGCACCTAACCACCCATTTAAATCTACCTGCTTCTTTCTCTCTCTCTCTCTCTCTCTCTTTCTCTCTGCATCTATCTAACTGATTGGCCACAGCTGGTTACATTGTGCCCCACCTTCTTCTCTCATGTGATTTTCTTGACCATCATCAACAATAACAGACGAACTAGGATCCAACCACTACACAGCATCACTTCTTAATCACTGTACTTGTCTCCCATTTCATTGCCCCTATAATGAAGGATAACACTAGATTTGTTCATACCCAATCGTTGTTACATGCCTTTATTACTAACCCTCACTCTCTCTCTCTCTCGTTCTCTCCCCCTTTCCTTAACATTCATAACTGACATGCATCATCCTCTCTCACCATTACCTATCTTTATTTCTATACATCACTCTGTCATATTACTCCATCCATCATCACTCCTTGTTGCCACCCATCAATCTTTTTCACTTTCGTTACTGTCTCTTCCATCACTCTGTTTTCCTCCTATCACTCTCTCTTATCTCATCCAGATATACTATTTTTTTTTTGTATTCAATCTCCTTACCAACAACCAACATGTAGTTGCCTATGACTCTCTCTCCCTCTCCCCCCCTCTCTCTCTCTCTCTTTCTCTCTTCTGTTCACCCTCTTGGCCATATTATCTTCAACAAACAAGGACAACATAGAGAAGACCCTTTTAGTGTTGTGAGGGGCAAAGCAACCCCTCTAGTATTTGTGTCACAGTAAAATGCAATGCAGAACTCTTTGAAGTGGTTTATGAATAAACAGAGACAGTGGAAGAAGGTAGAGATAGTTCTTCAGTTTCCATGAGGCCAAGAGTACCAGTGCCAAAATAAAATATTTCTTGTATACTCTGCAAAATGGTTGGCATCAGGAAGAACATCAAACCACAGAAACTATGCCATAAATGGAACATGCAAGGGAGGGGTGGTTAAAATTCTCAAAAGGGGAGACCAAGAAACAGTGAGATCTGTATTATATCATCATTATCATTGTTTAACATCCACTTTCCATGCTGGCATGGGTTGGACAGTTTGACTGAGAACTGGTGAGCTAGAGGCTGCACCAGGCTCAATCTGATCTGACAAAGTTTCTACAGCTGGATGCCCTTCCTAACGCTAACCACTCTGAGAGTATAGTGGGTGCTTTTACGTGCCACCAGCATGAGGACCAGTCAGGCAGTTCTGGCAACGACCATGCTCAAAAGGTGTTTTTTACGTGCTACCTGCATGGGGGCCAGTCTGGTGGCACTAGCAATGACCATGCTCGAATGCTGTTTTTCACATGCCACTGGCACATGTGCTGGTAAGGCGACACTGGCAATGATCACACTTGAATGGTACTTTTCACGTGTCACCGGAACAGGAGCCAATTTGTAGCCTTGGCAACGATAATGTTCGGATGAGCTTTTAACATTCCACCAGCACAAGTGCCAATCAGGTGGTACTGTCATCAGCCACGTCAGTGATTTTGATTTGTTTACACTTTCCTCAAGCAAAGTTCATTGTCCAATGAATGAGGAGTACTAATTAGATAGAATTGAAACAGTGCTGAATCAGATGGTTTGCATTTGGACAAAGTGGCCTAGTGGTTAGGGTATTTCACTCACAATCACTAGTTCATAGTTTCGATTCTTGGATCAGTTGGAATGTTGTGTTCTTGAACAAAATATACTTCATTTTCTTTACATTGCCCCAGTCCACTCATCTGTAAATGAATAAACCTGCAATGGATTGGCATCTCATTCAGGGGAAATCCTGTGAATTTTATTCTTCTGTTCTTTTATTTGTTTCAGTCATTTGACCGTGGCCATGCTGGAGCACCGCCTTTAGTCGAGTAAATCAACCCCAGGACTTATTCTTTGTAGGCCTAGTACTTATTCTATCGGTCGCTTTTGCTGAACCGCTAAGT
>NC_142939.1:21837259-21857259 GCF_046866305.1 Octopus bimaculoides | reverse complement strand
AAAGTGATGTTTTTTTTTTTTTGTTGTGCTTATTGATCACAGTGAATCGTTAATTCATTTAATTATGATATAAACAACACATAATTGGGAATAACGATATCTTATGTATTTGATAAGATGTAAGAATAGTTCAAAAAAATATTGTGTGTCGGGGGGATACCCGTGGAAAATCCATAGATGACAAATGTTCAATTTTATAGATTTAAATACTTGCAATAAACTGTATTTAAAGGGGTTGATTTAAAGAAGTGGCTGTGTGGTAAGTAGCTTGCTTACCAACCACATGGTTCCGGGTTCAGTCCCACTGCATAGCACCTTAGGCAAGTGTCTTCTACTATAGCCTCGGGCCGACCAAAGCCTTGTGAGTGGATTTGGTAGACGGAAACTGAAAGAAGCCCGTCGTATATATGTATATATATATATATATATATATACATATGTGTGTGTTTGAGTGTCTGTGTTTGTTCCCCCACCATCGCTTGACAACCGATGCTGGTGTGTTTACGTCCCCGTAACTTAGCGGTTCGGCAAAAAAGAGACCGATAGAATAAGTACTCGGCTTACAAAGAATAAGTCCTGGGGTCGATATTCTCGACTAAAGGCGGTGCTCCAGCATGGCGGCAGTCAAATGACTGAAACAAGTAAAAGAGAGAAAAGAGAAAGAGATACAATTATATATATAACCGGCTGTATCGTTAAGAAGCCTGCTTTCCAACCATTAGGCCTTGGATTCAGTTTCACTTCACAGCAGCATGAGCAAATCATCATCATCATCATCATCATTTAACGTTCGTTTTCCATGCTGGTATGGGTTGGACGGTTTGATTGAGTGACTGGCAAGTCAGTAGGCTGCACCAGGTTCCAGTCTGATCTGGCAAGGTTTCTACAGCTGGATGCCCTTCCTAACAAGAACAACTCCGAGAGTGTAGTGGGTGTTTTTTACATGCCACCAGCATGGGAGCCAGTCAGGGGCACTGATATCCACCACGTACGAATGGTGCTTATTATGTGCCACCGGCATGGGGAGCTAGTCAGGGGGCACTGGCATTGACCACATTCAAATGATGCTTATTATGTGCCACTGGCATAGGGAGGTAGTCAAGGGGCACTGGCATCGACCACATTCGAATGGTGCTTATAACGTGCTACCAGTACGGGGAGCCAGTGAGGTGGCACTGGCATCGGACACATTCAAATGATGCTTATTATGTGCCACTGGCATGGGGAGCCAGTCAGGTGACACTGGCATTGGCCACGACTACAATTTCACTTGGCTCAACAGGTCCTAGCCCTGGGCAGACTAAAACTTTGTAAGTGAATTTGGTTGACGGAAACTGAAAGAAGCCCTATATATACTCCAGAGAAGTGTTTTCCTTGTGTGTTAAAAACACACTTACATATACAGAGTATTTTTTTAATTATTTTTTTATTTATTTTTTTGCACACCGGCATGGTTGTGTGGTTAAGAAACTCATTTGGCAACCATTTGGTATTAGGTTCAGTCCCACCGCATGGCACATTGTACAAGAGTTTTCTACTATAGCCCTGGGCTAACCAAAGGAATTGTGAGTGAATTTGGTAGATGGAAACTGTGTGGAAGTTCATCGCCTGTGCTGGTGCGACATAAAAGGCATTCAGTCCACTCTGTAGAGTAGTTGATGTTAGGAAGGGCATCCAGCTGTAAAAACCCTGCCAAAACAGACACAGTAGCCTGGGGTAGTCTTCTACCTGGCAGGCTCCTGCCAAAAGATCCAGCCCATGTCTGCATGAAAGGCAAACATTAAATGATGATGATGATATATGTATATGCATGCATATATGTGTGTGTGTGTATGTATATATGTGTGTGTGTGTGTGTGTGTGTGTGCGTGTCCGTGTATGTGTGTGTATAGATATACATATATATATATATATATATATATAGAGAGAGAGAGAGAGAGAGAGAGAGAGAGAGAGAAAGAGAGACCAAAGTGTACATACGCCGCTATATTTTTATATATAGAAAATACAAAAAAGGGGACAACAAAACATCCAGACAGACGATACAAAGAAAACAAGGACGATTCATTCAGAGTTTTCTTTTCTCAGTCGAGTTCCAGATTATCTTTTCAATTTCGGCTGGTTATACTCGAGATTGCTTCAATCTGGCCAGCCCCAAGGAAAAACTAAGCTAAGAGCATTAGATTCCTTGGAAGAAAGCAGCAAATGTATACGGAAACAAGGACGGAAAAAAAACGGAGAAATGTTACACAAATACAAATGCAAATAACAGGACATTAACAACAGGTGTCTTTTGACTAAGGACAAATTAAATTAAGCTGGTATGTGTGGAAGTGAAGCCTTACAGCAGAGACATAAGATTTGATAAGCGCATAAGATTTGATAGATGTTGCACGGATGGTAGTTGAACCAACAAAGAAAGGTCAGCCTTGGCTGAACACTGGTCATGTGGGGAGAGAAGAGAGAGAGGTAGAGGCAGAGGGATAGAAGAATTAAGGAGGAGCGAGAAAAGAATGAAAGGGACAGAGTGAAATTAAAGAGGAGGGAAAGTGAGCATGAAGAGAAGGCCAGGAAATGTGAGAGAGGGGGAACGAAAGAACAAAGAGTGGAATGAATGAAGTAAGTGTGAAAGGGCTGATAGAAGGAAAGAACGAATGAAAGAATAGAAAGAATAATAGAGTCGTACAAAATTTAGATATATATACACTTATATATAAGAGACCAAATTGTACGTATGCTGCTATATTTTTTTATATATAAAAAATACAAAAATGGAACAAGAACGCAAAATATCCAGACAGACAGGTGATACAAAAATGAGACAACAAAACATGCAGACAGTCAGGTGATACAAAGAAAACAAGGACGGGTTATTCAGAGTTTTCTATCCTCAGTCAAGTTCCAGATTATCTTTGCAATTTCGGCTGGTTATACTCGAGATTGCTCCAATCTGGCCAGCCCCAAGGAAAAACTAAGCTAAGAGCATTAGATTCCATATATATATATATGTATATATATATATATATATATATATATTTAATTATATGTATTTATTTTATCCTAATTAATAATAATTCGGATAGAATTATTATTATATATCATCATCATCATCATCATCGTTTAACGTCCGCTTTCCATGCTAGCATGGGTTGGACGATTTGACTGAGGACTGGTGAAACCAGATGGCAACACCAGGCTCCAGTCTGATTTGGCAGAGTTTCTACAGCTGGATGCCCTTCCTAACGCCAACCACTCAGAGAGTGTAGTGGGTGCTTTTACGTGTCACCCGCACGAAAACTGCCACGCTCGAAATGGTGTCTTTTATGTGCCACCCGCACAAGCCAGTCCAGGGCACTGGCAACGATCTCGCTCGAAAATCCTACGGGAGCCAGTCAGGCGGTACTGGCAACGGCCACGCTCAAAATGGTGCATCTCATGTGCCACCCGCACAAGAACCAGTCCAGGGGCACTGGCAACGATCTTACTTGGCTTGCCGGGTCTTCTCACGCACAGCACATTTCCAAAGGTCTCGGTCAGTAGTCATCGCCTCGGTGAGGCCCAATGTACGAAGGTCTTGCCTCACCACCTCAGCCCAGGTCTTCCTGGGCCTACCTCTTCCACAGGTTCCCTCAACTGTTAGGGTGTGGCACTTTTTCACGCAGCTATCCTCATCCATTCTCACCACATGTCCATACCAGCGCAATTGTCTCTCTTGCACGCCACAACTGATGCTTCTAATGTTCAGCTTTTCTCTCAAGATACTTACACTCTGACGGGTATTCACATTGACATTACACATCCAACGGAGCATACTGGCTTCATTCCTTGCGAGCTTACGTATGTCCTCAGCAGTTACAGCCCATGTTTCACTGCCATGTAGCATGGCTGTTCGTACGCATGCGTCATACAGTCTGCCTTTTACTCTGAGTGAGAGTCCCTTTGTCGCCAGCAGGGGTAAGAGCTCTCTAAACTTTGCCCAGGCTATTCTTATTCTAGCAGCTACACTTTCAGCGCACCCACCCCCACTACTAACTTGGTCGCCCAGATAGCGGAAGCTATCGACTACCTCTAGTTTTTCACCCTGGAATGAGATAGAAGTTGTTTCCTGTTTGTTTACAGTCTTTATTGCACCTGAACATCTGCCACAAACAAAAACTAACTTGCTAGTTAACCTGCCTTTGATGTTGCTGCACCTCTTATGTGTCCATAGCTTGCACCGGGTACATCTTATAGAGTTACTACCTACTCCTTTTCTACATACTGAGCAGGGCCATCTACCTGAAGGGGTTTGTGTTTTATCTACCTTCCTACTTATTAGGATTTTGGTTTTAGCTAGGTTGACTCTAAGGCCCTTCAATTCTAGACCTTGCTTCCACACCTGAAACTTCTCCTCTAGTTCTGATAGTGACTCCGCAATTAGGGCAAGGTCATCAGCATAGAGGAGCTCCCAGGGGCAACCTGTCTTGAACTCCTCTGTGATTGCCTGGAGGACTATGGTAAATAAAAGGGGGCTGAGGACGGAACCTTGGTGGACCCCTACCTCTACCCGGAATTCATTGCTGTACTCATTTCCAACCCTCACCTTACTGGCAGCATCTCTGTACATGGCTCGCACAGCTCTCACTAACCATTCTTCTATCCCAAGTTTCCTCATTGACCACCAGATAAGGGATCGGGGGACCCTGTCAAAGGCTTTCTCCATGTCAACGAAAGCCAGGTACAGAGGTTTATCCTTAGCTAGGTATTTCTCCTGCAACTGTCTCACTAGAAATAAGGCATCAGTAGTGCTTTTACCTGGCACAAACCCAAACTGCATCTCATCTAAATTGATTCGCTCCCTAATTAGTTGGGCTATGACCCTCTCTGTAACTTTCATAACCTGATCTAACAGCTTGATGCCTCTGTAATTATTTGTATCTAAAGCGTCACCTTTACCTTTGTAGCAGTTGACTATGATGCTGCTACACCAGTCATTGGGTATGACTCCTTCGTGTATCACCTGGTTCGTAATACGGGTGACTAGGCTATAGCCAACACTGCCAGATATTTTGAGCATCTCTGCAGTGATTCATGATGGGCCGGGGGCTTTCCCGGTCTTCATACTCTTAATTGCTTTATCTACCCTGGTACTATCAACTCAGATAGCTGGTCCCTCTATTGGGTCGACATACGGCAGGCTCTCTTTCTCCCATTCATTCTCTTTATTAAGCATATTATTATATATATATATATACACACACATATATATATATGTGTATATATATATATATATATATATGTATATATATATGTATATATATATGTGTGTATATATATAGATATATATATATATATATATATATATGTGTGTGTGTGTGTGTGTGTGTGTGTCTGTGTCTGTGTGTGTCTTTAAGTCTGTGCTCATTACCTCCCTCCTCCACACCACTTGACAACTGGTGTCGGTTTGTTTACATCCCTGTAACTTAGCAGCTATACAAAAGACGATGATAAAATAAATACCTGATTTAAAAATAAGACATAAGTCCTGGGGTCGATTTGTTTGACTAAAAACCTTCATGGTGATGCTCCAGTGTGGCCGCAGCCCAACACTGAAGTAAGTAAGAGATAGAAAAAATAACCCCCTACTCAAAACAAACGAAAGAAAATTACAATAGTTCCTGAGCAGAATATAATGGCTTCTTATCAACAAATATAGTTTATGATGTATTTGTTTCTTTGTGTGTGTGTGTGTGTGTGTGTGTGTGTGTGTGTGTGTGTGTGTGTGTGTGTGTGTGTGTGTGTGTGTGTGTGTGTGTGTGTGTGTGTGTGTGTGTGTGTGTGTGTGTATGTGTGTGTGTGTGTGTGTGTGTGTGTGTGTGTGTGTGTATTTATCATTTTCCATATTTAGTCTATACATTCTGCTACTGAATCTATCCATCAGGTTGATATTTATGGAGGCGTTAGTGATATATTTGTGATGCACCAGAGAAATAAAATGAAGGAAAAGAGGGAGAGAAAGAGAGAGACAAAGAAGAATGGTATAGTATGAGAGTGAGGGAAGAGAGACAGGCAGAGAGAGAGAGAGAGAGAGCGAAAAAAAAAGTGTGGCAGAGATAAGAGGGTGTTGAAGAAGAGAGACAAGAAGAATTGATGGAAAAGTTTTCTTTTCAGTCTCCATGCAGGCATGGCTGTACAAGCGTAGGTGTGGCTGTGTGGTACAAAGTTTGCTTCCTAACTGCATGGTCCTGGGTTCAGTCCCACTGCATGGCACCTTGGGCAAGTGTTTTCTACTATAGCTTTGAGCTGATCAAAGCCTTGTGAATGGATTTGGTAGATGGAAACCAAAAGAAGCTTGCCGCATACATACATACATACATACATACATACTCTTTTACTCTTTTACTTGTTTCAGTGTTTCAACTGTGGCCATGCTGAAGCACCGCCTTTAGTCGAGTAAATCGACCCCAGGAGTTATTCTTTGGAAGCCTAGTATTTATTCTATCAGTTTATTTTGCCGAACCGCTAAGTTACGGGGACGTAAACACACCAGCATCGGTTGTCAAGCGATGGTGGGGGCACAAACACAGACACTCAAACACACACATATATACATATACATGTATACGATGGGCTTCTTTCAGTTTCCATCTACCAAATCCACTCACAAGGCTTTGGTCAGCCTGAGGCTATAGTAGAAGACACTTGCCCAAGTTTCCATGCAGTGGAACTGAACCCAGAACTATGTGGTTGGGAAGCAAGCTTCTTACCACACAGCCACTCATGTGTGTTTGTGTTTGTCCTCCATCACTGCTTGTTGATCAATGTGTTTGGTGTGTTTATGTCTCTGTAACTTAGCAGTTTGGCAAAAGAGACTGAACAAATATGTACCAGGCTTTTGAAAGTAAAATTAGTTCTGAGGCCGACTTGTTTGACTAAAATTCTTCAAGGTGGTGCCCCAACATGGCCATAGTCTAATGACTGAAATGAATAAAACAATTCACTTTCTCTCTCTCCTCAACTCTCTCTCTCTCTCTCTCTCTCTCTCTCTCTCTCTCTCTCTCTCTCTCTCTCTCTCTCTCTCTTCTCTACCCTTATTTATTCTTTTCTACTTTAGGCTCAAGGCCTGAAATTTTTGAGAAGGGGGCTAGTCGATTAGATCAACCCCAGTACGTAACTGGTACTTAATTTATTGACCCCAATAAGATGAAAGGCAAAGTCAACCTCGGCAGAATTTGAACTCAGAACATATAGACAGACGAAATACCGCCAAGCATTTCACCCAGCGTGCTAACGTTTCTTTACTACTCTAAGCACAAGGCCCAAAATTTTTGGGGAGGGGGCCTGTCGATTAGATCGACCCCAGTACGCAACTAGTACTTAATTTATCAACCACAAAATGATTAAAAGCAAATTCGACCTTGGTGGAATTTGAACTCAGAATGTAAAGACAAACGAAATATTGCTAAGCATTTCCCCTGGCATGCTAATGTTTCTGCCATCTAGCTGCCTTTAATCTTTTCTACTCTAATCACAAGGCCAGAAATTTTGGGGGCAGGGGCAAGTTGATTAGATCAACCTCAGTACACAACTGGTACTTAATTTATCGACCTCAAAATGAAGAAAGGCAAAGTTGACCTCGATGGAATTTGAACTCAGAACACAAAGACAGACAAAATACTGCTAAGCATTTCGCCTGGTGTGCTAACGTTTCTGTCAGCTCACTGCGCTAGAAATGTAATATATTCTTTTCTACTCTTGGCACAAGGCCCAAAATTTTTGGAGGGTGGGCCAGTCGATTAGATCGACCCCAGTATGCAACTGGTACTTAATTTATCGACCCCAAAAGGATGACAGGCAAATTCGACTTTGGTGGAATTTGAACTCAGGACATAAAGACAGACGAAATACCGCTAAGCATATTGCCCAGCGTTCTAACCTTTTTGCCTTGCTACCCTTATTTATTGTTCTGCACTTCCTCTTTTCCTTCTGCCTTCTCTATTTCTCTCTCTCTTTTTCATTACGAACCAACTCCTTTTTTTTTTTATGTAAAACAAGAACAAACAAACCGCAACACAGCTAAACAAAAAATAACAAACACCAACCAACCAACCAAGCAAACTCTGATTTCTATTTCAAATACACATTAACTTGAATGGAAATTGTTTTGGCCTGAATCAATAGCTTCAAATGTGGAACTCTCAAAATATGGATGACTTTGATATATATATATATATCTATCTATCTTGAAGTCCAAATCTTCATTTCTCAAATATTTGGCTTTGTTTTACTTTAGAAGATTTCTATGCAACACTCTTGGGTTTCTATCAAGATTTGAAAATCGTGCCAATGGTCGGAAATTTGCCATCTACTTTGGTTTGGTTAGTAAGTTTTTCTGTGGGTGGGGCAGTTTGCCAGATCTTCCATCATCATTGTCGTCATCGTTGTCGTCATCGTTGTCGTCATCGTCGTCGTCATTATCATCATCGTATCCTCTTCCTTCTCTTCTTCCTCATTATTATCATCATTTTCCTCCTCCTCCTCCTTGGCATCATCATCATCATCATCATCATCATCATCATCATCATCATCATCATCATCATCATCACCATCATCATCTTCTTTCTCATCAGCACACTACCACCACCACCACCACCATCATCATCATCCTCACCATCATATCCTCTTCTTTCTCTCCTGCCTCCTCTTCTTCATCATCATATCCTCCTCTTCCTCCTCCATCATCATCATTTTGCTGATCATCATCATCACCATCATCTTCATTCTCCTCCTTCTCCTCTGCTTCACCACCATCATCATCATCATCGTCATCATCATCACTGTCATCATCTTCATCATCATCATCATCATCATCTTCATTCTCTTCCTCCTCTGCTTCACCATCATCATCGTCATTGTCATTATTATCATTGTCAACATATCCTCTTCTTCATTATCACCACCATCATTTTTATCCTCTTTAATCTCTTTTCTCCTCCTCCATCATTATCACAATCATCCTCATCTTCACCCCCGATCTCATCTTACTCCTCCTCCTCATAATCATTTCTTCCATGCTTGTGTGAGTTGGACTGATCTTCTGCTCCACAGCATCTTGTCACTTATTTTATTACCCCTTTTGACATCTTAATTGTGAAATTCAGCCTTTTTTTGTTTTGAGCTCAGCATCCACCACTTCTTCCCACAAATTCCTTATTCTTCTTCTTCTTGTTCTTCTTCTTCTCCTTCCTCTTCTTCTTCTTCCTCTTCTTCTGCATTTTTCCTATTATTTAGAATCTTGGCAATTCTTTTCCCAACTGTCATCCTTCACACAGATCAAATGCCTGAATTTTTTTTTTCATTTTGCATCTCATTCTTATCTGTGCAAATATAACTTTTGGGGCATCCACCTCCACTGTTAAATAGGTCGTTGTCATCTTCTTCTTCTTCTTCTTCTTCTCTCTCCTCCTCACCTCCTCCTCTTCTGCCCCTTCTTCTTCTTCTTCTTCTTTTCTTCTTCTTCTTCTTCTTCTTCTTCTTCTGCTTCTTCTGCTTCTTCTTCTAAACATAGAGGGGATAAACAAGGACAGACAAGGGGATTAAGCCGATTGCATTGACCCCAGTGCATAACTGGTACTTATTTAATGGACCCCGGAAGGATGAAAGGCAAAGTCGACCTCGGCGGAATTTGAACTCAGAACATAACGGCAGACGAAATACCGCTAGGCATTTCGCCCGGCGTTCTAATGTTTCTGCCAGCTCGCCACCTTATAATAATAATAATAATAATAATAATAATAATAATAATATTAATAATAATAATAATAATAATAATGTTGTTGTTGGCACTCCGTTGCTTACGACGTCGAGGGTTCCAGTTGATTCAATCAACGGAACAGCCTGCTCGTGAAATTGACGTGCAAGTGGCTGAGCACTCCACAGACACGTGTACCCTTAACGTAATTCTCCGGGATATTCAGCATGACACAGTGTGTGACAAGGCTGACCCCTTTGAATTACAGGCACAACAGAAACAGGAAGTAAGAGTGAGAGAAAGTTGTGGTGAAGGAGTACAGCAGGGTTCGCCACCATCCCCTGCCGGAGCCTCGTGGAGCTTTAGGTGTTTTCGCTCAATAAACACTCACAACGCCCGGTCTGGGAATTGAAACCGCGATCCTATGACCGCGAGTCCGCTGCCCTAACCACTGGGCCATTGTGCCTCCACAATAATAATAATAATAATAATAATAATAAAAATAATAATGATTTCTAACAACACCAACAGCAAAACAGGAGTCAATATCTTATCGTGTACTCTCTCGAATAGAACAATGATCACAGTCAAGAGTATTCTATACTCTGATTAATAAACCATTGACCCGACTAATTTCATTAGGATATCAATTAAAATTACCCCCCTTACGCCAAAAAGCCCCAGGAGGGAGGTAAATGAAAGTTTTAAAAAAAAAAACAGTAAATAAGAACAGGAGAACCATGAAACATTCTGACCTCTCCCCACCCCCACCCCACCACCACTGCCATTCTTTGAGAAATCAGTGGAGCATGAATTAATATCATTTAAATCCTATGATTTGTTTTGCTTCTCTAAACATTGTTGGATGGGGAATTGGATGGAAGAGGGCATAAGAGGAGGAGGAGGGAGAACAGGAGAGCATGAGAGAGAAGAAAGAGTCATGGAGGGAGAGAGAGAGGGAGATGGGAGAGACCGTGAGACAGAGAGAGAGAATGAGAGAGAGGGAAGGGAGAAAGGGAGAGCAAGAGAGAGGGAGAGAAAGAGAGAGAGTGGGGTAAGGGAGCAAGAGACAGAAGAAGAGAGGGAGAGAGAAAGGGAGAGCATGCATATATTTATATTAAAAAAAAAATCAATGTTGATACAGACTGATGCTTACTTGCATCTGGATCTGGTTCTCATTCAAATGTCATCTAGGGTCCTCAGCAATAGATATATTATAACAGAATCACATTGGTGCATCAAACAAAATGTCTTGTAGTATTTAGTTACATCCTTTTATATTCAACATTCAAATCCTGTCTGGATGAAAGCAGTTCTGATTCTCAGCCCTTTATGAGATGAATGGTGGGGGTGGGGTGCAAAATACTAGTCATGTGACTAGGGGGCAATTATGATTGACAGTAATTTCCCCACTGCCTTTTCCCACCAAATATTTTGTCTTCAGGGATTTTGTTTTTTGTTTTTGTTTGGCTTTTAATACCCACATGTAGATGCAAACACTTGTATACGTGCAATAAACACGCAGACCCGCATGCAAGCACTCACACATATGCAAACACACATACACAAACACTCACACACACACACACACACAAACACAAACACTTGCTCATGTGCAAACACACATGTACAAACACGCGCCCAAACACATACACACATTCATATGCACACACAAGCCCTTGCATAAATGCAAACACACACAAACACAAACTCACACATACACAAACACTCACTCACACACCTTGTGGTATTTATTCTGATGGTTCTTTGAATGCTGAGTTTTTGAGTGGTAGATTTTATTCCAGTAACCTGCTTTTAATACCAATCTCTCATTCCTGGGTGCCTCAAGCAGAGCGGAAGTCACTCTATTTCAAGAATTTGCTCCAAATTTTCAGTTTCAGCATAACTTTCTTCCCTGGTCCCTCCCACACAAACAAACCCACCACTCCTGTCTTGGAGACTTAAAAAAAAAAGGACCACTCTGCTAGTTGGTTGGTGTTAGGAAGGGCATCCGGTCATAAAGGAAACTATGCCAAAATAGACACAGAAGTCTGGTGCAGGCTTCTGCCTGGCTGGCTCCTGTCAAACCGTCCAATCCATGCCAGCATGGAAGGCAGATGTTAAACAATGGTGATGATGATGATGATGATGATGACGCTGATGATGATGATGATGATGATGATGATGATGATGATGATGATGACGACGACACTGATGATGATGATGATGACGCTGATGATGATGGTGATGATGATGATGACGACGCTGATGATGATGATGATGATGATGATGATGATGATGCTGATGATCATTATCATCATCATCATCATGGATATTTTCTTTTTGCTCCCTGACAGAATGGTATAAAAATTCACACGTACATAGGCATAGGCATGGCTGTGTGGTGAAGAACCTTCCTTTGCAGAGCACTTTGAACAACACCTGGGACAAATGTCTTTTACTACATCCTTGGGCTGACCAATGTGTCATAAGTGAATTTAGTAGATGGAAACTGTGCAGAAGCCTGTTGTGTGTGTGTGTGCAGGGGGGAGTATCACTGTGTCTGTGTCTGCCCCTCTCCTCCCCTCCCCACACACACTGCTTGACAATCGGTGTTGGTTTCTTTACATCCCTGTAATTTAACAGTTTGGCAATAATAACTAATAGAATATCAGAATGGAACTTAAAAAAAATGTATGTATAAATGTAAACAAGTGGAGGCGCAATGGCCCAGTGGTTAGATCAGCGGACTCGCGGTCATAGGATTGCGGTTTCGATTCCCGGACCGGGCGTTGTGAGTGTTTATTGAGCGAAAACACCTAATGCTCCACGAGACCCCAGCAGGGGATGGTGGCGAACCCTGCTGTACTCTTCCACCGCAACTTTCTCTCACTCTTACTTCCTGTCTCTGTTGTGCCTGTAATTCAAAGGGTCAGCCTTGTCACACTGTGTCACGCTGAATATCCCCAAGAACTACGCTAAGAGTACCCGTGTCTGTGGAGTGCTCAGCCACTTGCACATTAATTTCAGAAGCAGGCTGTTCCGTTGATCGGATCAACTGGAACCTTGATGTCGTCATAAGCGACGGAATGCCAACAACAACAACAACAAATGTAAACAAAGATTTGTTTGTTTACATTTATACACCCATGGTTGTTCCATTAAAAGCTAAAGTATTTAGCGTCTAAATTCGACAATGAATATTTCAGTGAGCATTTTAGCCAAATTGTAAAGCACGCAGCCAAGAGTCTTTGAGGGATATGGGTTCAAGTCTCATAGCAGCTTGTTGATAAATTTTTCTGCCTTGCAAGGGTAATTTTCTCAAATCTCCTGGGGCCAATTTGTTCAACTTAAATCCTTGAAGGTGGCATCTGAGCATGGCTGCAGTCCAATAAAACATGTGAAAGTCATACACACACACACACACATGTATAAATACATATTCTTTTATTTGTTTCAGTCGAAACCGAACTAAATTCGACGACTGGCACCCATGCCAACGTCGTCTCCTTCATTGGACACGAAACTTGGCTTGCGAAGACTTATTGGGGCAAGCGAAAGCGAAATCGGGATGGCTCCTGTGCCCAGCGTTGCCTTTCTGGCACTTGTGCCCATGGCAGGTGTAAGGACTTTCGAGCGAGACCGTTGCCAGTGCCCCTGGACTGGCTCTTGTGCAGGTGGCACATAAAATACACCATTTGAGCGTAGCCGTTGCCAGTACCGCCTGACTGGCCTTCGTGCGGGTGGCACGTAAAAGCACCCACTACACTCTCAGAGTGGTTGGCGTTAGGAAGGGCATCCAGCTGTAGAAACTGCCAAATCAGATTGGAGCCTGGTGTAGCCATCTGGTTTCACCAGTCCTCAGTCAAATCGTCCAACCCATGCTAGCATGGAAAGTGGACATTAAACGATGATGATAATGATGATGATTTGACTGTGGCCATGCTGGAACACCACTTAAAAGGGTTTCAGTCAAAGAAATCAACTCCAGGACTTATTCTTTGTAAACCTGGTACTTATTCTATTGGTCTCCTTTGCTGAACCATTAAGTTACAGAAACAGAAACAAACCAACATCGGTTGTCAAGCGAGGGTGAGAGGACAAGTATAGACACAAAAACACACCCACATAGATATAGACATATGTATGATGGGCTTCTTTCAGTTTCCGTCTACCAAATCCACCTCACAAAGCTTTGGTTGGCTCAAGGCTATAGTAGAAGACACTTGCCCAAATTGGGACTGAACCTGGAACTGTGCGGTTGGGATGCAAGCTTCTTACCTCACAGCCAAGCTGACATATAGAAGCATGCACGTGTGCTCTGAGTTCAGTCTTAGATTAGCCCTGGAAAATAAGAAGTAGAAAAAATGAGAAAAAAACAAACAAACAAACAAATGAATAAATAAATTTAATTTAATTTAATTGTTGTTATTTTCCATGTTGATTAAAAAAAAAAAAAAGCAATCAATAAGAAAAATTTAATTGCTGCTCATATAATGAAAGATAACCAACTGTTATGTTTTCAATAACAACAACAACAACAACAACAACAACATTACAGCACAAAATACCAGTGACTATTGACACTATCATTACAAATTCTTTTCCACTCAAATATTGTGGGTTTTTTTTGTTTTTTTTTCGAAAGTGAAATTAAATTTTTAAAAAATAATTAGATACAAAAAAGCTAGAGAAAAAATAAAATTATCAGAAAAAATTATTTTTTAAAGTTTTAATTTGATTTCCTATTAATTTCCTTCTCTTTTTTTCCTCCTCCTCCACCTCCTCCTCTTTCTCTTTTCTCAATCTTTCTCCTCTCTTCCTATTTCCCTCCTATCCTTCCACATTCATTATACCCTCCTTCTACCCTTCCACCCTCTCACCTCCTCGTTCTTTCTGTCATTCAGTCATTCTCATCACTTTTACTCTTACCTCTCCTAATCCTTTTCATTCTCTTCATTCTACTTCCCCCTTACTTCTATCACCTTTCTCCCTCTTCCTTATATCTCTCCTTATGGTTTCTCTCTCTCTTTCTCTCTCTCTCTCTCTCTCTCTCTTTCTCTCTCTCTCTCTCTCTCTCTCTTTCTCTCTCTCTCTCTCTCTCTTCCTCTCTCTTTCCCTCTCTCTGGCAACATCAACATCAACATTGGCATCACTAATGTCATTGTCATCATCACTTTCACTATTCTCATTATTGAAATCCTTGTCATTGTCAACATGGACATTGTCATCATCATGATGCAGGCATGGTTGTGTAGTAAGAAGTTTGTTTCCCAACCACATAGTTCCAGGTTCAGTCCCACTGCATGGCATCTAGGACAAGTATCTTTTACTATAATCTCAACTGACCAAAGCTTTGTGACTGGTAGACAGCAGGGTTCACCACCATCCCCTGCCGGAGCCTCATGGAGCTTTAGGTGTTTTCGCTCAATAAACACTCACAACACCTGGTCTGGGAATCGAAACCATGATCCTATGACCGCGAGTCCGCTGCCCTAACCACTGAGCCATTGCGCTTCCACTATATTAAGTTTTAAATCATCATCTATGTCCTTGGGGAGGGGGGGGATTATTGTCCATGGGAGTGGGTAAAAGTCCTGTACTTGTCTCAGCAGCTAACAACTGCTGCAGGCTGTTTATTCCATGCTTTGGCAGTTCTGAGTGGGAAAAAAATGTTTCTGAAAGTCATGAGTACTGTGTTGTTTTTTTTTATTTTTATTTTGTAAGCATGACCATGAGTGTTAGACGTATAGAATTCATAAAGGTGCCTGAGATTTGTTGTTGGAAAGACAGTGGATAATCTTGTGAGTATTTGCCAAGTCAGTTGCCAGACGTTGGAGCTTTAATGTATCCATGCCCAAAGAAGCAAGATGTTTGAAGTATGGTAGATGCCTGATAGCAGGTATTCGCCTGGTTGCATATTTCTGAACGGTTTCCAGGAGATTGATATGCCAAGTTAGATCTTAGCCTCATTAATATAATTTCCATCCCCTAATCTCACAATCAAACCCAACCATCAGAAATCAAATGCGTATCTGGTAAAATCCACCATCTTATTATGTGCAATTGCTTTACTCTTTCCTTTGTTCTCTTTTCTATGTTATTGCTGTCGCTTCAAGTTTTAATAATTATATTTTCTTTTTTTAGCATTTTTCTTACACATTTTTGCTTCCATATATTTTATACGTGCTCTCAACAACTGCCAACAAGATGAAAGACATTACGAAATTATTCAACAATCTGATGTATCGTTTAGTGCTAAAGTGAAGATTTTATATCATAAACTGAAACAAAGTAAACAAAATGAACAGTATGCATTAATATTCATGACTATCACTGCAAGATTTGTAGGAAAACATTCCATGAATCTGTGTCGTATGAAAACGTCCAAAATGAATGTTTCACCCAGTAAGTGGAAACCAATTGTACGAACTTAAATCTGAGGATCAAATTTACATTGTTGGGACAATTTATAAGCTGTGATCATTTCATTTATGTTATATTTAGGACTGATATATCCAATATATTTATTCACTTTTAGAACTTTACCATTTGACACACAGCATCTGATTTTTTTTTTTTAAAGCATAGGTGCAGGAATGGCTGTGTGGTTAAGAAGCTTACTTCTAACCATGTGGGTATCAGTTCAGTTCCACTGCATGGTACCTTTACCAAGTGTTTTTTGGGGGGGTTTTCTATTACAGCCTTGGGTCATCTAATGCGTTATGAGTGAATTTTGAAGATGGAAACTGGGAATTCAATGTATGTGTGTATGAAGTATATCTTTTGTGTAGAAATAGATGTACGATTTACTACAGTTAATTTTAGAGCCCCATGTAGATTACCATTGTCCAGTCTATTCCCAGTATAGTGGTTAAGTAACTACTATACTTGGTAGTATTACTGGTTATGAAATACAGAGCAAATATAGGAGAATTTATGATAAACACAAATTTAACTGAACCACATTCGATGACTGGCACCCGTGCCAGTGGAGTGCTAACAGCACCATCTGAGTGGAATCACTGCCAGAGCAGCGGTCTTGCTTCCGTGCCGGTGGCACGTAAAAAGCACCATTTGGGCGCCTCAACAACCCCTAAGGAGTTAAGGGACTTGTCTACTGTCCCCTAAATTTTAACAACCTCAACAAACTCATGCTGCCCCTCGTTATTACCATGCCATCCTATATCAAAGATATCATTCCTGGACCCTCCTAAATCCTACTCACCATTAATGACAAATCTCTTTATACCATCATCTCCTTTGATTGTATAAAGAGATGTCTGTATGTGCAAATATGTGTGTGTGTCTATATATTTCCCATCATCACCGCTTGACAGCAGGTGTTATACAGTTCTATATTTAAGAGATGAGGAACTATGTACATTATTTACATTATTTACATTTGACGGATATTTGTCCTCATCTTGTTTGTTGTTAACACATTTCGACTGATGTACCCTCCAGCCTTCATATGCCCACGAGCATACGGCGTAGTGGTTAAGAGCGCTGGCTACTGACCCCAAGATTCCGAGTTCGATTCCAGGCAGTGACCTGAATAATAATAAGAAGAAGAAGAAGAAGAAAAACAACAACATCGAAAAATACCTTAGGAATGAGAACCCAGGTTCGAAATTTCCCTAAAACACCTGATGAAGGCAGGAGGGTATATCAGCCGAAATGTTCTGTTAATAACAAACAAGAAGAAGATAAATATCCATCAAATGTAAATAATGTAACAGGTGTTATAATAGAAAATATTTGCCCAAGGTGCTTTGCAGTGGGACTGAACTCAAAACCGTGTAACTGGGCAGTGACCTTCTTAACTAACACTGCTGTCCTTGTGCTTCAATAATAATAATATTAGATTTTTCCTCCTTCACAACAATTGTTTTTTCATAAGTGGCTCCTTTGAAAAAAAAAAATTCCCTCAATCACTCTGTTATCTCCAGATTTTCTTTATTACGTTTATTTTATTTCATTCATCTTTTTGTATTTAACTTTTGATCTCCATTATGTCAAATATTTCAATATACATAAACACGCTACTTCAAATGTCAATTATGTTATCCCATTCTATTTTACTATCTCCCTCCTTCTCTCCCCCTCCCCCCCCCTCTCTTTCTCTGTCTCTTCTTTTCCTTTACCGTTTTTTTATTCCTTTTCGAATTCTAATAGTCAGATCCATCCATAGTTTTTACCTTACATTGCTAATAATAATTATTCATCTCAGAGATACGGAAGTTTAACAAGGGGAAAAGACAGACAGACAGAAAGAGTCTGTTGTAAGCAATCATTATAATCACTATTTTAACTCTGATAGAATCAATGCACTTAGAAACTGCTACAGACAAAAACAGCAGAATGTCTTTCATTTCCCTCCACCCCTTCTTCTTCTCTCCCTCCCACCCTCCCTCGCTTGTCTTTTCAGTTCTCTCTCACTTTCTCATTTTGTTTTCTGTTCTCTCTCTATCTCTCTATCCCTCACTTCCTTTCTTTCTCTTGTAATTTTTCGCTTTCCCTCTTACTCTCTTCTTCCTCTGCCACTCTTTTGCTTTATTCTTCCATGTCTTTCTTTTACCCCTTTCACTCCGTCTTTGTCTTTCATATTCTCTTTCTCTCCCTCTCTCTCTCCCTCTCTCTCTCCCCCTCTCTCTCTCTCTCCCTGTCTCTCCCTCTCTCTCTCCCTCTCGCTCTCCCCCTCTCTCTCTCCCTCTCTCTCTCTCCCTCTCTCTCTCCCTCTCTCTCTCCCTCTCTCTCTCTCCCTCTCTCTCCCTCTCTCTCTCCCTCTCTCCCTCTCTCTCTCTCTTCCTTAGTCTCTTCTCTTTTTTCTTTTTCCTCTGTCTTCCTCCCTTTCGATTTTCTCTGTCTTTCTTTCCCATTCACTCACTCTTTAATTCTGATTTTTTTTTTACACACTCTCTCTCCCTCTCTCTCTCTCTCTCTCTCTCTCTCTAATTACTCTTTGATTCCCCATCTTCTCTTTGTCTCTGTCGCCCATTCTCTCTCTTTCTTATTCTCAGTTTCTTTCTCTGTCTCTCTCTCTTATGTCTGCCTATATTTTTCCCGCCCTTTCCCCTCTCCCTCTCTCACTGACCTCAGAATATTACCATTATTCTATCACATCCTCTTTCTCTTCCTACTTCTTCAGTTTTTCTCAGCCCCCCCCCCCCCCGCTCCCGATCCCGTGTTTCTGTTGCACTAATTTGTGACAGCCCTTATGACTGTGTGCTATTAACCTTGTTGCTGTCGTTGTTTAGTACCTGATCCCTCAGATAGCCCTGGTTGATCCAACCCCTTGATCAAAGGCAAACCAGTAGTTAAAGTAGCTGGGTTAGACATTGTGTATCCAAGACATCATCAACTAATAAGCCCTTCCTCTCTTAAGAATGTAGAGAGTGATTGAGGGAGATTTACTCAGTATTTCTAACAGATCAAGCAAACCCGTAGTAGTTGAATTTTTTGTTTAGGACAACACAGTTCCCATTTATGTTGCAAGGGTTAGTGTGTGTGTGTTTGTCCCACCAACATCGCTTGACAACCGATGCTGGTGTGTTTACGTCCCAGTTACTTAGCGGTTCGGCAAAAGAGACCGATAGAATAAGTACTAGGCTTCCAAAGAATAGGTCCTGGGGTCGATTTGCTCGACTAAAGGCGGTGCTCCAGCATGGCCGCAGTCAAATGACTGAAACAATTAAAAGAGTAAAAGAGAGAATAAAAAAGAGTATATATATATATATATATATATATATATATATCGGAGACCCCTTTGGTCACGAATGACCATGGGATTGCACCTAGAAAGTTATCCTCCCAGGCACAAGTCCAGGCAAGGTTGTTTATGGAAGGTCAGCAGTCACCCATGCATACCAGCCTCCCCTCTCCACACCACTGATGTTATCCAAGGGAAAGGACACACACACATATATAGGTATATATATCTATATCTATGTATATATATATATATATAATTAACATAATATGGTAAAAATTCGATATTAATTAATATCAATTTAATACCAGGAAACTAGCACATTAAAAGAATCAGAAGGTTCTTGAAAAAATTTTTTGGGAGATCCTAAAAAGATTATAGTACCTGTGTATATAAGATTGACCAGTGACCGGTCTGTCAAAATGCTAGAAGAAGCTCACTTAAAAAATTCTCAAATACGGATTCAGCGGAGCAAAAACAGGCGGGCTAGACCAGTGAAAATTGTACATACCTCGATTATCTGCAGACTATAGTTTCAAAATCAACACTTTCAAAATA